>NC_056751.1:442308421-442363421 GCF_019279795.1 Protopterus annectens
TTTACCAACCCCGCAGACATCCCAATGGGACATATCCGTCACTGTATTTCCAATATAACACCACCGGAACATGTTGCTTACCTATGCATTCATTTAACCATGTTGTCTTCATAGGTGTGAATGCCATAGCTTACATATCCTACTTGACGTTGTGTGTGTGCCATTAGTATGTGTTCCACAGGTCGTACATCTGTTCCGCTGCGGTAGCGGGTGCTCCTCAGTCTGTTGCTGGCAGACTGAGTGCTGTGTACGCCGGTGTTGGCACGAGAGTCCAGCTCTGTATGTGGAATGTCAACTGTGGTCCCTATGTGTATTTCCTGTGTCATGCCTTACCGCGGCTATGTCATTTACCCGGGTTTGCAGTTGTGGGTGCCATCCTGGCCATACGGGTGTCCATCCATGGCAATTGCCTACTGGACACTAGTATAGGGCTGTACACATTCCACACCTACATTTAGCATTCTCCGGAGTATGGTTTGCATTATTAGCGGGGAGTAAGGCAGGTGCTACGCACACATCCCTCCCACAGGGCGGGAGGAAGGATTGCCTGCGAAACAACACCGAGCACAGAGTATACATACCCAGAATCCCTTGACGCGACAATTGAGAGTACCCATTACACATCCGTCATGTGTGCGGAAGTGTGATGTGGATGCAGTGCTATGGACCCGGTACCCTGGGTATTTCTGTGCATCTGTGCTGCATTACATGGACAGCTATCAGCAACATTAAACACGCATGCGGTGCATATGTGTACCTGTGACGTCAATGAGTTCACTTAAGTGTTGAAAGAATGCGGCATTCCTGTCTTTAGACAAATTTTTGGGTCCTACATTGGACACCACTGTGCATATGTAAAGTGTAGAGCTTGTCGGACTGTGTCCTTGTGAGCAGTGGGTTTCACTGATACTGTGTGTTCAGGAATCGCGGATGTCTGTTGGACTACCCATTCCACATGGTGCTACATAACCAGGTGATTTACTACTGTGGACAAATTACATACATCCAAAGATGCTGGTTAGCAAATGCTCAATTTAAACCGCAGACGTCCCAATGGGACATATCCGTCACTGTATTTCCAGTGTAACACCACCAGAACATGTTGCTTACCTATGCATTCATTTAACCATGTTGTCTTCATAGGTGGGAAAGCCATAGTTTACATATCCTACTTGACGTTGTGTGTGCCATTAGTATGTGTACCACAGGTCGCACATCTGTTACGCTTGCACGGTAGCGGTGCTCCTCAGTCTGTTGCTGGCAGATTGAGTGCTGTGTACGCCGGTGTTGGCACGACGGTCCTGCTTTGTATGTGGAATGTCAACTGTAGTCCCTATGTGTATTTCCTGTGTTATGCCTTCCCGCGGCTATGTCATTTACCCGGGTTTGCAGTTGTGGGTGCCATTCTGGCCATAATGGTGTCCATCCATGACAATTGCCTACTGGACAGTAGTATGGGGCTGTACACATTACACACCTACATTTAGCATTCTCCGGAGTATGGTTTGCATTATTAGCGGAGACTGAGGCAGGTGATACGACACATCCCTCCCACGGGCGGAGAAAGTATTGCCTGCGAAACAACACCGAAAGCACAGGGTCTACATACCCAGAATCCCTTGACTGCAACAATTGACAGTACCCATTACACATCCGTCATGTGTGCGGAGGTGTGATGTGGATGCAGTTCTATGGACCCGGCACCTGGGTATTTCTGTGCATCTGTGCTGCATTACATGGACAGCTATCAGCAACATTAAACACGCTGGTGCATATGTGTACCTGTGGCGACAATGAGTTCAGGTACGTTGGAATAACACATTATTCGATTCTTTCCACAATTTTGGGTCCTACAATGGACACCACTGTGCATATGTAAAGTGTAGAGCTTGTCGGACTGTGTCCTTGTGGGCAGTGGGTACTCTTTTATGCTACCATTTTGATATATATCTGGGTAATGTTTGTCATGAGATATCAGGACATTTGACATGTGTTCGGTTTATTTACAGGACACGGCTGGCCAGAGAGGGCATATCCCTCTCAGGGTGGAACAGGTGTTTACCTTGGAACATATGCATCGGATTTTCAGCGATTACAATGTTTCAGTAACGGTAGGTTGCCTAATATACCATCAATGTCATATTTATTACCCCATTTTGCTGCGTAACTCACATTATGTGCTCTCTGCGATTGCATATTCTTCACGTCACCCGTCAAATGCGGATCACATGATCTGTTGCTTCAATAATCTCCCATATCCTCTACACGACTGCTTCGTACCCATCTGTCATACCAGGTGTGTCTCCTTCGCTGTCTACACTCTAGTGTCTACATTCACTATTTACTCTGCTGTGTGTTCCCTGACCTATGTTGAGATTTAACAGTATGTGGGTAGGTCTTAGACACGATATCACTACAGTTAACAGAAACACAATGTAGTCTGGTCCCTGATCTACAATAGACACAAAAGGCAGACACTCCTTACCTGGGCCTCCTGTTTAAGGCTGCACGTTTTCTTCTTGGGATCCAGTTTTCCGCTTTTCAGCCACAGATCAGACAGTAAACAGCCTCTTTACACACAACAATTCAGTCGGAGGTCTTTTCATTCAAGAAGAACCATTTATGCATATTCTCCGGCGTATGTCTAACCAGCCATGCACTCTGACCTGTAGCTTACCAAGGGAATTCGGATTACAAGGATCACGATGTGAAATAAGTTGTTACAACCAGACTGTAGTTATCAGTAGACTTTTCTAAGTGACAGCCGATAACACAGGAGGCTCGGGTTCGGACAGTTTTAGTAGTGTACACAGGCAGGCTAAATAATGTACAGTCCAAGTATGGGAGTTTTGTCTGACTCTATACAGTAAGCAGTTTCTTTATATAGTGTTTACAATCAGCATTTGCCCAACTTACTGACGTGGTCGGTCACAGGGCATTTCCATCACTATGTTCCGCAATAGTCTATACATACGTGGGTGCTGGGCTCGTGCTTTTAAATTGTTTTCTCATGGGAATAACACAGGCTTGCAAGGCACCTTGTACATTACAGTATCCTTTTGTGATTGTAGCTGTTTCAAGGACCCTAGACTGTTACGATACAGTGGACAGTTAATTTCTTGATACGTTGCTTTGTCTGTGTGGTAGGGAGTTGTACTGCTATCTTCCATTGAGCTCACAAGGCCATCCTCCTCTGGGGAAGGAGTGCTGTTATGCATGTACATACATTTATTGTTCTGTAACCCAGCAAATGATTAATGATGACAAACATGAGGCTACTGTCCTGCTTACTGCCAGGTTCAGAATTCCATCACAGTACAGCTTAGCTTCACCAATTACATGCAGGCTTAGTTCTGCTGCCATATTGTACGGTACAATTCAATACATTATATAGTATTTCGAGTGTAAACTGGAACTTCATATGTGTTTCTATATATTTTACGAACAACATCCATCCAGCCATATGCATGTTGTTCCATCCTTTACCTTGACCGTGTGTATTTGTCCGTCCAGCCACGCTCATCTCCACATGTGATGTCCCAGTTTCCCCTTCTTTGCCTGTAGCACCCTGTTAGGATGTCCTGTGTGTTGGGCACCTGTTCCGCTATATGTGATCGACTTCACTGCAGAGATGATCGCCGATGCGGTGGTCCACCGACCAGACTTGTCCACATGTGTACACTTATGTGCACCGTGTCGTATGCAAACCTAGATGGTTTGACGGGTACATACTACATGCCGGATGTACACATTCTGCTGACACATTCACATGCAGCCATTTACATATCTGTACCTGCGGTGGGTTGCTGACGTGGGGTAATGATTTGCCCGCTGGCATTGCCTAACACAAACATCTTACCACAGTTCAGGTATGCACATTGTGTGTGGTTGTATAGCTGCACACGGATGCTAGCAGGTTTGGGTGCAGGGGTATACATGGGTGTGACTGACATGTACAATGAGGCTATTGTGTAGTACATCCGAATGCATGTGTTCTGCTTCTGGATATTACACTTCATCATACACCATCCCGTGTATGCAACAGAGATGTTGCTGGGTCTGGGATATGTTGCTATGCACATGTTTGCCTGTGTTTGGGGTATCTTGCTTCCTTACTGTTGTTATGTCGGCACAGCTACCCGGCTATGTACTGTCACTACTGCTTGTGACCATTATGGTTGGCACCTTTTCCAATGCCCATGGTGGGGCATGTTATGTGGACACTTCGATATTTGCAGGACTACACATACCCAGGGCTAGTGCAGTAGACAGAACTTCACTTGTTTGCCATACTATGAGCCTATTCTGTTAGCGTTTGGGTTCCTTATTTATTTTCTTATGCCATGTCTGTGTTCCATGCCGTAATGTATATGTTTTATGCTACTATTTACATGTATATTATGGGAATTTGCGGCAGGGGATCGCAGGTCATTTTCCATTTTACGATTGTTGCAGGGACACCATTGTCCAATCAGGGTCTGTCCATGGCACTTTGGGACAGCAGGTAACCCTGGTGACCATGCCCATGTCGCTGCTGGGGTTTCCACCTTTTCCATTTTCCGATCTGGGATATTTCCGGGACTCACATGTGCCTTTACAGGCCGACACATACAAACGGTCACTATATAGCATAGAAATTCACTTGTTTGCCTAAATAATTTGCTTATTATTGTGGCAATTTCCTTGCTTATTCTGTTTATAGTGTCATTTCGGTATTTCTGTTACAGAAATAACCAATTCATGCTACCATTACATTACATACGGGATATCATTGTGTCCTACATTCGTAGCACATCAGCCATTTCTAATACGTAATTTCGGGACACAACTGTCCATGGAGAGACTGCCCCAAACACAGTGGGACAGGTGGTGACCTTAGTCGCTGCTCCTATGTCGGTGCGGCGCTGACATGCTTGACTGTACACCTTCTCTGAGTGTAAACACTGACAGTACATTGCGGACGGCGGCGGTCTTATGCGTATCCTTTGCTCCTTGAACGGGTACACTTATGCCTTGGTGGCTTCTATTTGCTTCTCCGTTGATTTGGAACGGGACTATGTTGCATCGTCCGTGCGTTTCATTCTGCACGGGACCTGGCTGCTGCCATTACTATTGTGGGCGGACCGTGGCTGTCAGCACATTAGGTTGCTCACCTCCTGCCGGCTTTGACACGCCTCCAGACGCATCCTACCTGGGCTCGCTCACGTACACTACGCACGTGTCTGTGATTCCGGTGCACTCTCATTAATATGTATATGGCGCTACTGCGCCGGATATTCCATGCACCGCCGGCGCAGGCCTTACGCCAGCCTTGCGCCGAGCTTCATGAATCCCGGGGATTGTGTTTAACAATGGTATTAGTGAGATGAGTTTGGGTATTTTTAGGGGGAAAATATTAGTTTTATTAAGGTTTAGTTTGTAGTTAGACATAGTCGAGAAATGTTCAATTGCAGTTATTATTTTGTTTATATCTGAATTTGGTGTAGTGCAGTATATGTTCAGATCATCTGCAAATGCAGTGAGGTATATTTTGAAGTTGTGTATTGATGGAGGATTGTGATATGTATTTTGTTTAATGTATAGAAAGAGTGGTTCTAGGTATAGGTTAAACAGGAAGGGTGATAGTGGGCATCCTTGTCTTGTTCCATTTTTTATCAGGATCCTATTTGACCAAATTTTATTTATATACAGAGATGTGTATGGGTTGCTATAGAGAGTTTGGATGATCTGAATGAAGTTATTGGGTATATTAAAGTAGGGTAGTGTTTGGAGTAAGAATTCTAGATTAACCCTATCAAATGCCTTGTGGGCATCCACTACCATTGTGTAGATGTTGATATTGTATCGGTTAGAATAGGATATTAGTGCATCTAATGTTAATGTATTGTCACTAGTCTGTCTATGTGGTGTAAAACCGGATTGTTCTGGGGAGAGGATTTTTTCTATCAGATTTTTCATTCTGTTTGCAAGTATAGAGGTAAATATTTTAGTATCTATATTTAAGAGGGAGATGGGTCTGTAGCTGTCGGGGTTTTTGGGGTCTGTGTGTTCTTTTAATATAAATATAGTTTTAGAAGCATTAAAGTGGATATCATTTATTTTATAGTTTATTATGTAATTCAGTGTATAGTATAGTAGTTTGGCTATCAAGGGGGAAAATGCTTTGTAAAATTCTGATGTGAGTCCATCCGGACCCGGAGCCTTATGCACTTTTAAGTGTTTGATTGTTGTAATAATTTCACTGATGGATATCGGCTCAGTTAGTTTTTTTTGTTGGTCTAAATTGAGTTTAGGGAATTTCAGTTTTTGAAGAAAAGGAGTTCTATCTTCCTTTGAGGTTTGTAGTATTTGTGCTCCATATATTTGAGAGTATATTTGTTCAAATGTTTTAATAATGTCTTCATTTTTTGTGTAGTTTTTGTCTCTGTAGTTTATTTCTGATACATTGGAGGCATTTTTGTGTTGGCAGATAATTCTGGCCAGAGGTCTAGATGGTATTTGAGCTTCTTCTGCGTAAGTGGCTAACATTCTGGCTTCATAGAAAGATAGGTTCCTGGTTTCTAACATATATAGATCCCTTTGCAGTTTTAAAAGTTCTGCTTCTGTTTGGTTCTTAGGGTTATTTATTAGTTCTTTTTCAAGATGCTCTATTTTCCCTTTCAGTATATGCTCCTCTTTCAGTTGTATTTTTTATAGTATGCTGCTTTTTTGATAAACAATCCTCTGATTTGTGCTTTGGTTGCAGCCCATTCTATGTCAGTTGGTACTTGGGAGTTAGTGATATTTGTAAGAGCTATTTTTAGTATTGCTTCTGTTTCTTTTATTACATCCATTTTGGAAAGCAAATTAGGGTTTAATGACCAATTATGACCCCTATTCTCTAAATATATCTTTTTGTCCCAGTTAATGTTCAGTGTGATTTTGGAGTGATCTGAAAAGAACCTGATATGTATAGTTATTGCTGGGTCCATGTTAATGAATATGTCAGAGATTAAGAAGAAGTCTATCCTTGACCACATTTTGTGGCATTGCGAATAGAATGTGAATTTCCCTGTTTTTTCTGCACTGTTCCCATGTTTAAAAGGGTCATATAGTTTGAAATCTTGTTTGAGTTCATTAAAGGCTAATGTGGCTTGTTTATTATGTTATTTGGTCAGATTAGATTTATCCTTTTCTGGGTTTTGATATGTATTCCAGTCACCTCCAATCACTAGGTAGTGATCTTTAAATTGGTTTAAGGTTGGGTATGATGACATAAAAAAGTGTTGCTGGTTATTACAGGGTGCGTAAACATTAAGTACCATTATAGGTTTTGGTATTGTAGGACTATTAAATGTTACATAGCACCATCTTCCCTCCTTGTCAGCTTTGGTTTTAAGTATTTTTTCCTTAAATTGTAATTATTATGGCAGCCCCAGCACTGTTTGTTTTCCCCTCTGAAGCTATGATTTGACTTATCCATTTCTTTCTGCTAATTTCTGCCCATTGATCTCTAGTCAAGTGCGTTTCTTGTATTAGTATGAGGTTGGCTGTGGTTTTTAATGTAAGGTGTAAGAATAGTTTTCTTTTCTTCTTGTTTTGGAGCCCTTTAACATTCCATGATTCTATTTCCCACATTTATTTATTAGGTGTATTCCTTAGATATGCCATGTATATTAGTTTTGTTTTGTTAGTTTTGTATGTGTTACTGTGTGATGGTTTAGGAAAGCATCTATTTATCCCGTCCCTACACTGTGCCTAACCACTATATCCTGGACCAGGAATAATCAGGGGGGGGGGATGAAGGTTCATTATATGGTTTACCTTTACGTCTAATCTTGGAATGTGTTTTCTTTTTAGATATAGATTTACTCCATAGTATCCCCCCTGTGTTACTATAAACAATGTGGACAAAGCTGAACAAACTAGTTCCCTCAACAAACACTGCTACTTAATATCCCTAGCCTCTTCCAACATATTATTTATACAGTGATGGTATTGTATTTAAGGTACAGCATGTATTGTTTTTGTCTTGTGACTAATTCTTTCTAATAGTATTTTTAAAACAGCATATTAATATACATTCCTCAGTAAATTATAGCAATATGTGTACCATAGTAATATTGTTAAACAATCAATCTTGTCATTTTTACATTTTTCTCTCATTTGACTTCTTTTTCCTCCCCTTTACTTATTCAGGTTTTGGCCTTCTTTGGTGCCTATAGTGATATTTTTCCACATCAATCTGTGTGGATTATAAAATATATACTTGGTACCTATTTAACAGAAGTAGGAAGTATAGAGAGACAAAAAAAAAAAAAACAGCTTAGCCAAACAGTCCTTCTGCTATAGTTGACATATTAAGGCTATATTTACATTATCCCAGGATTGTTAGGTTATTTTACTAATTTCCTGAGATTACTTCACTCCAGGATCTTTTAACACATTTCTAGTATTTACATAAAACATTTAACAATTTTTTCCCTTTTTTTCCCAATATTAATCTATGAGCTAGCATAATTCTGACAGTTTATTTCTTGCCTATTATTTAAGGCTGGAGTTTCATTCACCTACACAGTACTGGGTGTGCTGTTTTAGTGAATGGTTCAGTTCAACGGTACCTTATTTCTTCAAGGTTTTGCTTGCAGGTTGGTTGACATCTAATGGTGCAGCTTTCTTCTTTTAGCTGGTGCAGATCAATTTTCATTTTTCAGGCAGTAAAATCCTTTGGAGCTTGCTGAAATCCATTTTGTCTGACTGTTCTTAATGAAGCCATCAAAAGCCTAGGGGGACTGAATTTGCAAGCCAATATCTGAGATGGGAACTTCCTTCCTATATTCGTGCATCGGAAACAGCAGTTCATTTTTGGTTCCCACCCAGGCTGTACTTCCCTTTCCTGTGTTCCTCATGGCTCACATCAATGACCCAAGGGCCTAGACAGCAAGGGGAAGATTTCAGAGTTGGATCCCAGCTAGAGTGCTCATGAATGGGGTCGTTTTTTCATCCAAGGGACCTTTATCTTTTTTTTGTGGATTTATTTCACTTCTGAAGGTGGAATTTGCTTGAAAACAGCCAGGAATGTCTCTTTTGCCTCTTTGGGGTTAGCAACCATGTATTTAACCTCTTTGATGTAAAAGATTAACTGATTTGGATATTTCATCTGGAATTTGATTTTTTTTTCTATTAGGAACCTGCAGTATGGAGATAGTAGTTATCTTGCTTGTCTTATTTGTATTGGGAGGTCTTGAGCAAAGGAGATTTTATTATTATTCCAGGTGAGTGTGCCTTTTTTCTTTGCTGCCAGTATGATTTTATTTACATCTTGGTAGTTTAATATTTTAATATAGACAGGTTTTGGTTTCAGTGATGTTTGCATTTCCCTCAGGGCTCTGTGGGCTCTCTCTATTGTTATTTGCTGCATTTCTTCAGATTCATCTAGGAGGGAATTTATTATTTGCTTGATTGTTGGTATTAGATTGTTATGAAGTACAGTTTCAGGTATTCCTCTGATGATGATATTGTTCCTTCGAGATCTTGCTTCTAGGTCTGTTAATTTTGCTTGTATGTTTTGTATTTCTTTGTCATGGGCATCAGTTTTTTGAGAAATAGAGTCTATTTTTATTTCATTTTCTATTATTTTGGACTCAGATTTTTCCATTCTGGATATTATTTGGCTGAATGAGTCACCAAAGGTTTGAAATTCTAATGATAAGTCCTTTAATGCCTGCTGGATAGGTAATAAGGAAGATTTTATGTCTTCCAGATTAGCTGGCTGGTCTGTCTTGGATTTATTTGTATTTTTAGAGCTGTCAGTTTGTTTAGTTGTATTTTGTCTTTTTGAAGTTGTGTCTTTCTCAGGTGGGGCTAGTACTGAGAATTTGGTCTTAGTTGTTGTTTCCATATTATTTTCCTCTTTTGACATCTTGCTGTATAGTGTTTTACCAATCTTGCAGTCAGATGCAGGGCCTTAGTAGCACATTGCTTAAGCTGTTATTCAGAAATCTTAGTTAATCCTGCTGTTTCTGAGCTGCATCTGTCACTTTTTCTTCCTCTTTTGTTTGCTGGATGATATTAGCAGTAAATATCTACAGTTATTTCTGTATTATTAATTCTGCGTTGCCTTCTTGGTTTGTTTTAATCCAGGGTATATCGAGACCTAGGTGATAGCAGTGCTCACAGAACAGCGGCCATTTTGAACTCGAAATATTCATTTTTTAATATCAGCTTCTGTTCTAGATTGCAATAAAAGCTCTACCATTGCTAGTCTTTCATTTAGCCCTCCCCCCATTTCTTTCTCTTTGCCTATACTCTGATATTAGTCCTTGATAGAGAAGGCCATCTCTAACCTGTAGTCCAAATAAATTCTTGGTGTCTTCCCATTCTGTACCTTTCCCTCTCTAGTTATTTGCTCCAAATATCTTAGATCTTTTTCCAGTTTTCTCCAATCAATTCCAGCCTCTCTTGCTGACTGTATTCCTAATTGCAGCCATTCCTATTGGCAGAATGTCCTTTCTCTATTCCTTTGTTGGCTTAGTTCTTAGAATATTTTTTGTTACTTTATGAATATAATATTGTGTATGATTATTAGTAGTCTCCTTAAAGATATGAATCCAAAATCCCAGTCTCTCCTCGTTTCTTGAGCTTCACCCATTTCATCATCATCCCTTTCCACTTTGAATTATAGGTTTCTGCTTGTACTATGTATAGCAGCCTTAACTGTATAGCTCTGAAATACCCTTTCAAATCAGGAAATCCCAATCTGCATTATTCTATTGGAAGAATCAGTTTATGCCACTTGACTCTTGCCGTCTTCCCCTCCCAGATAAAATCCTTCAGCTCTTTATTAATTGCTATTCACAACTTCTCCTCTGGTTGATAAAAAAATGCCTGACCTGTATATAAGCCAAAGGGACTAAAAACATTTCAACTGCTTTTATTTTACTATCCATATCCATATAACTGAGCTTCCAATTTCTCAGTTTTTGTATTATCTTTTGTTTCGTCTCTTCCCACATATCCTTAGCTGCCACACCAGAATAATTTTTAATCCATACTCCTAAGTACTTCGTTTTATCATGTCCCCATAAATATGGGTATTCCTGAACCAGTTCATGTGTGGGTGCATAATTTACAGCTATTGCCTTTGTTTTAGCTTCATTAATTTTGTATCCCAAAAAATTTGAAACTGTCTCAAAATGTTCCACAACACTGAAATGTCCTTTTCTGGTTTTGTCAAGTATAAAATAATGTTATCTGCAAGTAGAGCCAGCTTTTCTTAACTGCCATGCCAATTATATCCTTGAATTTCTGAATCTCCTATTTTCTTTGCCAATGGTTCTAAATATAATGCAAATAACAAAGGGGAAAGAGGACAACCCTGCCTGGTTCCTTTGCTCAAGGAGTAATTATCAGAGAGGAACCCATCCACTTTAATTTTTACCTCCGAACCCTCATATATCCTACTAAACAACCTTATAATTTTATCAGGGAATGCAAATGTTTCCATTGCCCTGCTCATAAACTCTCAACTTACTCTGTCAAATGCTTTCTTTGCATCAAGGCCCACCAGCAACAGTGTTTTTTTTTCTTACATTCTGCTTCCCTCTGGATCATCACTGTTCTATTAATGTTGTGAAATTATTGCCACCCCATCCACAAAGCCATGTTGATCCGTATCTATCAATTTTGGCATCACTTTTGCCATTTAGGTGGCCGTTGGCTTGATGGAAATGTTTGGTTTATAAAAATATTTCCTGCAACAAAGAAATTAGATGCCAATTCGGAGCTGAGTTGGCTGTATAAAATTAACAATAGAGTTTTAAAAGAAAGAAGTCAGCAGTTGGCATAGGAAAATGTAAGGTACCATGCATGAGGAATGCCTGGACTTATATTGAAAATGTAGTTATTTGAAATAAAAAGAATATATTTGCAAAAATATTAAGGCTAAAAAAGTAAAAAAGACAAAGGAAGATAGATAAAGTAGTATAATAGATAGTGATTACCTGTTCTGAGGGCAGCAATGTATACAGCTGTTATCAGGATATTTTTCTTCTTGTTTGAGTTGAAATTTGAATATTAATAAAGTAAATGAGAATGACAAATGTAAGTCTAATTGTAAACACTGGTACTGGACAAGTGCCTAATGTATAATGGGAAGGAATAATGAATAAGTTTGTCAACAAAGGGCTTGCCACCAATGAAGGAAATGGCACCATGCCTGCAGTATACCACAGGAATGTAAATAACAGTAAAATAGAATAAAAACTACTTTAAAAGAAAAGAAAATGGGCCTCCATGATTCAGTACACCTGTCTGTCAAATAAATAAAAAATGCATACATCTGTAATGTTTACACTCCTCTACATCAACTACAGATAATGTAACGTGACAAAGTCTGCCCATGTATTGACACCAAGCATGGGACCAGCACTTCTCTGAAGCTGGATCTCAGTGTCAGTCCTGAAGAATAGTCTAAACTTGATGAGAAATCAATGTTTTCTTCCTTCACATTGGTCTGATATTACACAGCATCATTCACACAAGGTTGCCATTTCTTGGCCACTGAGCTGTAGAAGCTCTGTAAAGAAAAATTCTGGCATAGGTGAAAGGTGGGAAAGACGTCTCTTTGCTGCATATTTCTTCCCAGGGCAGCTCTTCTCACTATTTCCACTATACGAGCATTAGTACTTCAGAATCCAAAAAATATGACAACTCTATAAAGGCAATTTCTTTGTCTCCCATACCTCCTAAATAATTTTGCTGAAAACCGACATTCAGCCAAACCAACTTTGCCCCTCCCCCCACTGTTGTCTGATCATATTATATGTAATCAAGAGTGTGTGGGCTAGGGGGCATCCTTCTACAAAATCACCTTTGCTTTTAGATTCACTGAAATATGTTTTCCACAGAAATATTTCAGACACTTAGCCTGGTTAATAGCACTGAGGGATGGAGTTCTGACTATGACCCCTGACCCGGTGACCGGGGTTTACACAGCAGCCCTGACACTAGAGAAGACATGCAGGGAGAGACATACACATGGGAGCATGTATGATAGATGTGATTTCCTCTGTGAGGACTGAGGAAAATACTTCCCATGCTCTGGCGGGAGGGGTGGGACTTCTTGAAGGGACCACCCCTTGATGAAATGAGGGGACATCCTTCAAAGTCAGACCTTTGCATGTCTCCTCCCTAGCAGTTCACTGAGTACATGGGGGAACAAAGCTGCATAAAGAAAAAAATCACAAAGTACTTGTGTTTGCTGTTTGAATAATGATCTTTCCTAGTCATGCCTCACCCTGATGGGGAATGAATGAGGTATCTGGCAAAAAAGGGGCTGGTAAATTACAAGCAGTGGGGGAAAAGTAATAAAAAAATCAAAGGTTTGGGACTCACAGAAGTGATATCTGATATGTTGCATGGGTCTCGGAATCCACCTCTACCCATCCATACTCTGATCCCCACTCAGAATGCTGAGAACTGTGGAGACTCTGTAGGGGGAGTAAGACATATCAGAAGGAGTGGTGACCCCTCACCAAGTCCTGTGGTACTTTATGTACCTCAGAGATATAATTCTTACACCAAAACACAGCACATTTTCACTGTCACTGCTTGACTCATTAGACATGTATCTGATCATACAAATTGTTGGCCACCTTTGTCTTGGAATGCTGGAAACAGCTGCAGCCATCTTTACTAGCCCTGTGCATCTTCTACCAAATTACATTGTTCCAGGTACGCCCAACTGATATTTTTCTGGAACACTGGGACAGTTGGTTGAATAAGTCTAACACCATTCATTTCTAAAATCTTCTACCATCACACTCTCTACCAACAGCAACAACTTGGAGAACAAGCTGGCAGAAGCTTTTTATAATGGAGCAATAAACAAAACTAGAAAACAAGGAGCCATAGGAAAGTTCCACAGCATCACTTTGTCTCTGTGCAGCATTTCTCATTAATCAAATACAAATAATAACTGTAGCAAGACAACAGAATATTTACATGAGTGAGACTACAGTGAATTTACTGTTCTCTGAGTCTTATTATGTGATACAGAAGGCATGTGGTACACAGTGGGTAAAACCTGGAACACCCTCCCAAATGACCTAACCTCCCTACCCTCAACTACCCTATTTAAAACCAAACTCAAACCATACCTTAAATCCCACTGGCTGTGCCCGTGTGCAAACCCAGACTAACTACCTCCCTTGTCACTAGACACTAATCTTCTCACCCACATAAACTCAATGATCTTTTACTAACAATAAAGTGTGTGTAACTTGTTTAGTTTAATAGTGCTCTGTTTCACATACCTTATATATTGTTGTATGTATATCCATACTTGATTTGTAACTACGATTGTTTTGTTCCTTACTCATAAGCTAAAATGTAATGTACTATTATTACTTGCCAAAACTTGGCAATGTAACTATGTATTTGTTATTCTATTCTGAAGTGTGGAGCTTTTCTCCCCGGGCCTACACTGAAAATGGACATAAATCCAGTTGGACCAGCCCAGTCAACAAATGTAAAATAAATAAATAAATAAAAATGGTGGGACAATGCAAGGCACACATATTCATTCACATTTATCTCCAACTACTTTAGCCAATAGACCCTCTTCCCCTTTCCCTTTACCCACAGAACTGTTATGCCATTTGTTCCTTGTAAAACAATTCTCTCCTCTGTCCTATTCTTTTCTCACCCCACATTCTATTTTACCCCTCTCTATACAATAAAGTTCTCTGTTGTGTCTGATCTATGCATTCTATCTACATGCATTGTTCCAATTAATTATTTTTGAGGATTTTTAATATCATTTACTGTTTGTTTATTTTTGTTTGTTTGTTTATAAGGTAGGTGGACTAGTCAATGGAGTGTTTTCAGCTACATCCTAGCCATCGTCAAAAGTCTGGTTTTAATCACATGCTGAATATAAACTGAAGTTATGCAAGTTAAAAGTAACATTGCAGCATATGTAGCTAAGGTTATTACACTGTTTCAGTTAACAGTATGTATACAGTATCAAAGGCAATTATGGCTAAACAATTTACGCTGTAAATTGCACATAACAAGTACGTGAGATAGCAACATTTTGTTATGCTCAGAATGAAGACACTTGTTCCTGACAGAATTTTCACCTTGGGTATGAGAATTGCTAGAACTAATGATTAAGTGATACATACTCTTTTTTTATTTTTTATTTTTTTGTATCAGATATTGTTGTTTTGCTTATATTGGGTTTGCTGTATAGCTGTATTGCAAAACACAGACTGTAGTTTTAAATCAGTACTGTTCAAGGGCATTCCTACTGGCTGAATTGTGTGATTATGACTAGGAATTATTGACATTTACTGTGTTGGAAAATGCAGATTAGCATGGATTGTGTCATTGCAGAGCATAGGCAAAGACACGTATAACATGGTTGTACAAAGGGCAAAACAGAATGGGAGGCAGCACATTAATGAATGCATAGTGACATGGAATTGAGAAACCCTATACAAATGAGTCAGTCAGTGTATTCAAATGAAGAAACCCAAAATGGTGAGCCAAGTCAGAAACATATAAAATGGCCAGATTGCATCACAGCGCATACCTATTTCTTATGCTCGGAATCATGGTGTACATGGGGCACACGATCCTTGGATTTGCAGCAGATACATTTCATTAACATGGGTTAATGGCCAGTGTTAGAGCCAGTGGCATGTCATAGCAATCCAAGACAACCAAGATTTACAGATAGCCAGAAATCTGTCACAAACTTTTTTTTAGTGCCTTTGTTTTCCTTTTTTTATGTGCCATTCCTCATTAGTTATTCATTGTCCAACCCTTCTCATAACTGTTTGTCTATCCTGTGTATGTCTGTGTTGATCCATTGTCTTCCCAACCTTTTGTGTGCCTACCTCCTTATCTTTCCGAGACTGCATTTTATGTTTGTGTGTTTGCCCCTACTACCTGCTCTTCTCCCTGTGCCCAATCCACAGACTTCCCTCAGTATCTTCTTTATTTTCTATATATGAAAAGGGGTCTCTTTCCTTAAAAAATTACACTTCCTTCCTTCCTACCTTTCATGCATTTGGCTACCCATATGTGTTTCCCTCTTTTAGCAGTTCTCCCCTTTCCTACTTTCCTATCACCCAATTTCTCCCCAGTTCTATGACGAACAGGGTTGTCATTTCACTGTTCATACTCACAGTAGTCTACATGTTGGCTGCCATGCTGCTCTTCTTGTGCCAGAGGAGCATGTGATGCAGATTTGTAGAACTACATGTGTGAGAATGCAGTGATGTGACCATGCTAGCTTACCTACCTGATGACGTACATCATGTCAGTAATACTGCCTACTGCAGTGCTGCTCAAGGCATTAAGCAGCCTGACACTTCTTATCCTGTCAGTACTACCCTTCTGTATTTATGCAGTCCTTCACTCAGCCTGCCAAACCAGTTCAACACATACATGTCTCTCAATGCATCTCTTCACACAGTGACCCCCTTGAAAATTAGCACTGTGTGGGTGAAAAATAATTGTCTTTGAATCCCAGACTGTATTCTCTGCATTGATTGTGACTTTTTCTTTCTAAGGCCTCTGTTGGGATTGGGCAGCCCCCAGCTGGACCTCCTAGTAGCAAAACAAATAAATTAGTTGTTAAAGGTGAGCAGAAAGGCTTTACTGAGGACCTACTGCCATATGGAACTGTTGTGAGTAAACTTACCTGGACCATGGCAGTTTTTTGGTGCATCACACTGCGCAATGCTGTTTCAGTTTTCCATAGAGAGAGTGGTACAGTGGCATGAAGCATATGGCATTATAAAAAAGGGTAGCCTTGATTTGCACATTTTCAAATAACAGAAACATCAGAAAATATGCAAGTAATGAATACATTTTATTCAGTTATAGTGTCTAAGCTAGGGTATGATTTTGTAATGTAAAAATTATGACACATCAAGGACATGAATGACTCCATGTCTACCAAGATTTATGTATTGATTTACATGATTACCTAATACCTAGGGACCCTTCAAAACCTCACCTTATTCTCATCATGCCTTGTACTGATTGTATAGTGCTCAAGCCTTTCATTCCCAAAGTAGTCATTTACATCCATCCATCCACAACCCCTTTTCCTATTTTTGCACGTGGGGTCAGGGTGTCACTTCAACAGCGACAATCACCTAGAGACAAGGTTCACAGTGCTGGGTGGCTAGCTCTGCTGTGGCTGTTCTTCCATACCACACATTCACACCTATGGCCAACTTAGAGTGTCCAATTCAATTACTGCATGTCTTTGGAATGTGGGAGAAAACCTTATTACTCAGAGGAAACCCAATTGAACACAGGGAGGACATGCAGACTCTGCACAGGAGGCACCCCAGATGAGAATTAAACTGGAGAACCTCTTGCTGTGAGGTGACAATGTTATCTTCTATGCCACTGTGCAGCCCCACTGAAATGGCTGTCATCATTTCAGATACCCAAAGTGGGACATTTTCTATCAAAATGGGAGGTTTTGCAGATTAGTTTGCAGTACCAGTTAATACAAAGCCCTTGTTGTCATTTTTTTCAGTGTTATAACTATCTGTTATAGAGCTAAACTTTTTACATTATTTTGTATTATATTAAGTTGCCCTAGTTATTATGGATTAGTTTCCTCCAATATTAATAAGAACATATTTCCTTCTAAAATATCAGGGTGTTTGTCATTTTTATACTTTTTTCAAGATACATAAGCCCTAATTAGAATTGTTTTACAAATGAGGAGTCCAGTTTTTGTCTGCCTGGGAAGCCTTGGTCTACAAACCTCGCTACTTTGCTAGAGATGGTTTTCATCTGGCACCCCTAGGCTTTCGGCTGCTGGCAAAGGACCTTGCCACTCCCTTAGTGCCTTTTTTTAGGCAAGGTCTCTAAAACAACATTACCAACGTGAAATTATCCAATCAGAACAAAATAAGGGCCATGTTGCTATATGCTTGAAGCTTAAACTAAAAACTGCACTCCCTGGAAGCACTTCTATCACAAGAGGATGTAGATATCTGTGCAGTCACAGAAACCTGGTTTAAGGCCTCAGAGAGTACCCCATCCCTGCAAAGCTACAATGCCTGCCACACCTTTAGACCGCAAAATGAACTTGTGAAAACCAAAGGAGGTGGTGTTTCAATCTATATTAGAGATAAATTCACCTCACTCCTTGAAGGCTGTGATAGCCAAGACGTTAGAGATAATAAACATTTTTTGATACTGGCTGGGGGTTTTGTTCATCTTGGTGGAATCTATTGGTTGTACTGTAGAAATTCACATCATGTTTAGTTAGACGGAACAACTCCATGAAGTTACTCCAAGTCCAGGTTTTGGTAGGTAAGAGCCCCATTCAAGTCCTAGACAGTTATAGATCCCCCCCATGGGTCACAACAACTATGAAGCCTACTTAGCCATACTGAAGACAATCTAAATGTTACCTAACACACTGGTTATGGGGGATTTCAGTTATTCCACAATCAACTGGGAAACCGAATCTAGTCCAAACTCACTAGCACAAAATTTCCTTGACTTTGTGAATTCAAATGCCCTGGAGCAAATTGTCTATACCCCAACAAGAGGAACAAACATTCTAGATCTGGTCCTCACCAACATATCAAACAGGTGCACTGCTGCAACTGTTTAACCTTCATTATTTAAAAATGATCACAAATTAGTCATGTTTGAACTAACACTAAGACCAGAACTCACAAAGGGTGACACCAGACTAAAAAACTTCACCAAAGCAAACTATACCCCCCTAGGTGAAGGTGTAAATGCATTCCAAGCCCCACCCCAAGCCGACAGTGGTAACTATGCCAAAGCTTACACTAAAACCCTGTATAATCACTTGCATAAGTGCGTAAACTAGGCTGTACTAGACTGAATCAAAGCCAGAGCCCCAAGTAAAATCAAGCTGCCATGGTGGACTTCCAGCATCAACAAACTCTACAATAAGTGCAAAAAGTTGCTGTCCAAGAAAGCAAAGACAAGGACCCATCAATGGAAAAGCACCCTCCTCAGCCTTAACAGGCAAATAAGACAACTTGCCAAATCTTCCAAGAGCTCATTTTAGAGAAAACTAGCAAGTACTGCCAAGGATAACCATACAGCATTTTACAGCTATGTACGTAACCTAAATGGTAGGACCCAAGCATGTGCAGAACTGGTGGCCAACGGTATCACACACACTGACTCTACAGAGATAGCAAACCTGCTAGCGGATAGGTTTGGTGAAAATTTCTCACCCTTTTCGCCTCCTAACTTACAGCAAACCCTCCCCCAAACTCCACCCCCCCAACCTTACACATATGAGCAGCAGGTCCTCAAAGCCTTTTCAAAGGCAAAGAGCACGGCCTCTGTGGGACCAGACGACATCTCAGGCTGTCTTCTAAACAGGCTAAAACATGAACTAGCATCACTACTAAGTGCCCTTTTCAATCATAGCCTAACCACTGGCTTTGTTCCTGTAGAATGGAGAACAACTGCAGTTATTCCCCTCCACAAAGGTGGCCTAGCAACAGACCCTGGGAATTGCAGACCCTATAGGCCTGACCAGCCTCATCTATAAGGCCATGGAACGTATCATTATAGACTCATAAATAAAGAAATAGGTGACTTCTAAACCATGGATCCTACCCAATTCAGCTTTGTGAAAGGCAGATCATGCCTGTTAAATCTCGTGGATTTATTTGAAAGTGTGACCAAAGCCATTGATGAGGGCAAATCTGTGCACACAGCATACCTTGACTTGGCAAAGATTTTTGACACAATTCCACATTCAGGGATTACTGATAAACTTAGCAAACTGAATGTGAACCCCTTTGTTGTAAGATGGGTTGACAACTGGCTCACAAACCAAACACACACTATCAAAGTGAGTGACTCCACATCAACCAGCAGAACTGTTACCAGTGGGGTGCCACAGGGGTCAGTGCTGGGCCCCCTACTGTTTGGTATGTACTTCTCAGAAGTTCAGGTCAAAACTAAAGGGTTGTGGCTGACCAAGTTTGCAGACAACTGCAAACTGGCTGCAGTCATTGAATCCCTAAATGATGTCAGTATACTCCAGGATGGTCTCACACATACCAACAACTAGTGTATTAGTCACAGTCTCAAACTAAATGCAAAGAAATGCATCATCACTCCCTTTGGCACAAACAATGTTCTTTCACACTTAGCAAATCAATAACAGTACCCTAAGTACCCATGAAGTAGTAAGGGACCTGGGATCACAGGTTGATTGCAACCTTAACTTCGACCACCATGTGCTTGCCATTGTAAGAAAAGCTTTCCACATAGCTCACTTGATTAGTAAAGATATCACCTTGAGAGCAAAAGAAGTTATAACCCCCCTATACTTGGCTGGCCCTTATCCAGCCCATAATTGAGTATAACACCCCATTCAGTATACACAGTAATAAGCAGCTACAGCAATTAGACAGTCCTCAGAGGTTTCTAACAAAGAAGATCAAGGGCCTCCAGCATGTGCCTTACACGGACCAACTAAAGTCCCTGTCACTATACTCTGTATCATATAGACTTCTTAGGGGAGACTTATGCCTGACCTACAGAACAACCCAATACCCAAACCTAGTGAACTTACTGCATATCCATAAATCAAATGGGTTTAGGGCTACCTGTTTCAGGGACGTAAATATGGCCTTCATCTTAAATAAGACATGCTGGAGGGACAGATTTATCTCCCAGCAACTGCCACATCTTTGAAACAGGCTACAATTAATGTGAAACAGAGCACCTCTATGACACAGTTCAAGAGGAACCTGGATGAGTGGATGGGGCACTGTAAATTCTTCCTGGGGATACTGCCCGCAATCCTCCTGGACATGGGCAAGTCATCACTAAATGCAATCTTGTGTCTTGACTAGTATATTTATGGTATTGCATTGGGTTGAAACAGCTAGGCTTAAAATGACCTCCGGGTCAATAACCTAGTAATCTCTTATGATCCCATGATTCTATGATAACTCCAGGCCACTAATAAGTTATCTTCCCAGACTCAGCTGGAGAAGTCAAAAATTAGTAGCTATTGTAAGACCCAAAAGAACACTAGAGAAATAGTTGGAAATGCAAAACTATTTAATAGCTTACAAACTGGAATAGCATACCAGTGCTGGTGCTGCAATACGTTAGTGTTATATGAGGTTGTTTTGCACAAACATGCACTTCTTTATGTATTATCAGTCTGTTAGATGATCAACTAAGGAAGTTAGCCATGCTGTCTGCTACCAAGATTTCAGAATACCTTGGTATACTTAATTACAGCTTTTTTTTTATTTCAGAGAGATAAACTGTAATCCCTGAGTTTTATTACATTTGAGAAATCTAGAAAAATATCACTCAGATCAGTATTATAATCAATTTCACAAGTCTAAGTAACCAGACCTTCTCTTTCAGAAATTTCCTGTTCTTCATAGAGAGGTTCTAGCTTTGGCATTTGTATTTTATGATTGACTTATGAAGCCATCATTCACATGCTGTTCTTGTCCTGCTTCTGATCATTGGACACACACACACATAAACATATGAAATGGCAATGTCCCCATTTTCCAAGAAAGTGAGCATGGTGTTGCTGCCCATGGGCTCAATGCTTCCTAGGGTTTAAGAATGCAACAGGCCAGTGAGAGAAAGCAGACTACACATTGTCCCCCGGATTTACTAAACTTCTGTGCAGGACTAGTTTAGTCCTGCACAGAAGCGCCTGTTTAGGGGCAGGATGGCAGCATGCCATGCATAGTAATGAAGGCATGCTGGCCAAGCTCCTAGGCTTACACGGAGTGTATACGAGTGCAGGGGCAAGAACCAGTAGACTATTACTGTCGAAAACAGATCAGTAATAAGGATAAATAAGCACAGCTAAGCAGGTGCAAGTCTGTTTGCATGACAGGAAGCAGTGCTTACATAGTGTAAACAATAGAGAGGCTAACCATGTGTAAGCGGATGTCAACAGAAGTTAGCAGTGTTTACCATCACACAAACCCGCTGACAACAGCATAAAAGTGCTTTAACCACTCCGTATCCAATGGGCCTCATTCTGGCCTGCAACAAATTAAACAGTCCCTGCAAGTCCTGAACCTAGGAGCCTGCACACCATAGGCAATGTGATTTACCACTAAGCCACCATAGATATACATAACCCTGATGTTTCCACAAACATAGCATCCAGCAATACCATTCAACATTACAGGACATGTAGCTAAATATATAGATGTATGTGTGTGTGTGTGTGTGTGTGTGTGTGTGTGTGTGTGTGTGTGTGTGTGTGTATATATATATCAATAACTAAATAGATATATACCTCACCCTCCTTGTATTACATATGTATACATATATGGACATACATATATATAAATATCCACATATAGATATATATATATATATGCAGACAGCCATACACCTATATGTCATTATAGGTTCATAGGTTCATAGGTAGGTACTAGGCTATCAGCCCAAGGGCCTACGTAAGCCTAGCCATCAAGGTTCCATAGCTTACGCCACCCAAGAAAGTTGTTTTCCTGTGCCACTGTCCAGCAGAGACACAGAAGTGATGCCCGGGGTGTATTTCCTATTTCCCATCCACTCATCAAGATTTTTCTTGAAGAGTGCTAATGAATAACTTTGCTTGACATAGATGGGTAGCTTGTTCCAGAGTATAGGAAGTCTCTGGGACAGGAATCTATACCTCCAGCATATCCTGTTTATTGTGGTGACAAGGTTTAGGTCCCTAGAGCAAGTAGCTCGGAGGGATTGGGATCTAGATATAAATACAACAATTTATATATATATATATATATATATATATATATATATATATATATATATATATATATATATATATTGTCCGAAGAAGTTAGGAGAAGTGTTTCCTAACGAAAAGCGCTTTACACTTTGTGACTTGGATGCTGTGCAGCCAGATCGTTTTTAACTTTTTATTGCTTGGCAGTTACTGGAGTGTGCACCGGACTACTGATTGCTGTAAGCTTGTTTTACTCAGCTATTAAACCTTGTTGGACTTTGCACTGTACGCTCATCTTGTCTTGTGCCTATAAGAATGACATATATGACCACAGGCACTGCCAATAGGGGTGAGGGAACCAATCAACATATGTGTAACATGTACCATTACCCCCCCAGCCAAACAGGTGAAACATACAAACAAACACACAAACAAAGTAAACAATCCACTGCTCCCCAAACCACAGGCAGGATACAACCAGTGGGGGAAACACTGTGGACCCGCTAAGTTTAATCTAGAAACAAAGACAGGAATGTCCCTTGCGGGACAACCCAAAAATTTTGGTTATTTGGATTCCCGTCAGTACACTGATTCATCAAGGCAGGACATGTATGTACTCGGACTACAAGGTCGGGAAAGCCTGATGATCCATGGGTCGAGACAATGTATGTGATGGGTTCCGAGAAGTGGAGAGTGGGCAGTGTGTAGTGGTGTGGTTAGACCCAACCTGCACCCAGAGAAAGGATGAGTGCTGCAGAAGAGAAAAGGGGGGAATGGACTATGGGTATGAAATTATGGGTCGACGCGTGCCTGTATTGGCTGGAGCGGTTCTAATCGGACCACCTTGTGGATGTAAGCAATAGTGTGAATTGGGCAGAGCTGTCGCCTAATGAGCAGCCATTTCCCGTATGAGTGCCACTGCAGCACAGTCTATTTTACATGGCAAAGCACAGTATAACCAGATTTATTGTTGCAAAATCCACTAAATAACACCAAAGAACACATGGTCACAGCACCCCATTGTAGGCATGTAAGCCGTTCGAATTTGCATCACAACTTATTATTGTTGTCCTCACCCTCACCCAGGGCTTTGAGTATCCAAATCTACCTCCAACTTCAGTGTATATGCACAGCTGTTGCTGTAGAAGAAATGGTCAGCTGTGGACCTTCCCTTCAGCCTTCCTGCACATCCCTGGCTATTTCTCATACTATCTTTCCCTCTTTGTGCCCCTTTAACACCACTTACCTATCAACCCCTTTGTCATGTCTATTAAAGTTTACAGTTACAAGGAGGTAACACCCTCTTCCCCAACTATATTGGCAGAATCTGGAAACTCCCTACCCATATGTATTACCTCAGCTGTCCCAAAGGACACATGTAAATAACACTTGAAGGAACACCTCAAGCACACTTGAATCAGCACATGCTCACCACCTGGCTAAATCCCCCCCCCCACCTTACACTCTATACCCCTACATCAACTACTGAAACTGACACCTCTTGTCCTGCCTTGCATACATATCCCAACATCCTTTAAACCTTCTCTATTGCTCCCCTACCAGGATGGCCATGGTGGTGCAGCAGTTAGCGTTGCCACCTCAAAGCAAGAGGTTCTTCGGTTCGATCATCGGCTGGGGTGCCTTCTGTGTGGAGTCTGCATCTCCTCCCTGTGGTCACGTGGGTTTCCTCCAGGTGCTCCGGTTTCCACCCACATCCCAAAGACATGCTGTAGGTGGATTAGACACTCTAAATTGGCCCTAGGAGTGAGTGCGTGCATGTGTGCCTTCTGTGGAAGGTTGGGCACCGGGCTGGCAACTTGACACTGTAAAACCTCCACTGCCAATCATGAATGGACAGGTGATCCTCTGTGATGACCCCTAACTGGGAAAAAGCCAAAAGAAGAAGAATTGCTCCCCTACCAATTATTCCCACAGCCTACTATACAGTTACAATGTCACCCCCTCTACCTACCTACCTATTCCTTCACTATTTGCTTCTACTCTACCACACAGGTATGGAATAACTGAATTGTAACCCGAATACCTGAGTGTATCCTATCCAGAACTGTTAAACTGGAATCTAACTTCACCTTAAACTGAACATTGTCAACAGTCATACCTGACATGTAAACCTGACCTAAGCATGAATAATACCGACATGTTAACGTAAACTAAGCATGAAGAATATGTTACTTAGCTATGTTAAGTCTGTTACTATCTATGAATGTGAACACCTCTGTATTACTTGTAATGCGTAGCTGGGTTGAACTGTGGAGCTCTACTCCCCGGTCCATTGCTGAAAATGGACAAGCATCCAGTCGGATTTTCCCGGTCAACAAATGTAAAATAAATACATAAAGTAGCGAGTGTGTAAGTGGAAGTAAGCAGGTTTAAGCCTGTTCGGGTGGTGGTAAGCAATGCCTACACTGGTTAAGCAATGTAGAAGCTAACTCAGTGTAAGACGCCGTAACCAGAGGTCAGCATTGCTGATCCTCACGCAAACCAGCGCATACTCGCTTACAAGTGCTCAAAAGTGCCTTAGTCACTCTGTAGCCAACAGCTCTCATTGTACCCAGAAACAAAATAATCTGCACTCCCAGATTGCAACCCCCGGACCCCGCACACTGTAGTCAAAGTGAGTTACCACTAAGCCATGGCAGATACACATACAGCTGCTGTTATCACAAACATATCATCCAGCACAGTCATTCAACAGTATAGGAAATGTATGTAAGTATGTAGATTAATACCAGCAAACATGTGTACATTGCTCAATCACAGTATTTTGAGCAGTCTGTGTGTATCAGAAAAACAGTGCCTGTTCAATCATACTGTGAGAACAGTAGTTTTGCATAATACTTAAGAGAATAGTAAAAAACGGTGCATGTCATGTGGGCGTGTGGGCGTGCTTCATGCACAGAATGTCATACCTGGGATGTCTGTTCTGTGGAACCGGGAGATGAGGCTGGCCAGGTGTGTGAGCAACCCGCTGCTTCTCAAACCCCTGGAAGGATGCTACCAGTGGGAGAAATAGTGTATACCAGCTAAGTCTAATCTTGACACAACAACAGGTCCGTCCCTGGTGGGACGGACCAAAAATTGTGAGTCACATTGATGTTTTCACCAGTATCAGAGGATGATCAAGGCAAGGCTCATGCACATGTGGACTAAATGGATGAAGTGCCTGCAGATGATTGGGTCGAGACAGTATTCTGGATGAGTACCGAGATGTGCAGAGAGGGCAATGTGTGGAGGTGTGGTATGGCTCGGCTAGCAACTGGAGAATGGATGGTTGCTGTGTATGTGGAGCTCGGGGGGTGCAGGGGAAGGAACCATGGGTATGACATTATGATAGAAATATGCAAATGAAGCAGAACAGCAATAGTGTAGTGGGCAGACCATCCACTTAATGAGCAGGCGTTCCCGGATCAAGTCCCACTGTAGCACAATCTATTTTACATGGCAAAGCATGCTATAACCAATAGTTTTGTTGCAAAACCCACTAAATAGCATATATATATATATATATATATATATATATATATATATATATATATATATATATATATATATATATACTGGAGTGCCACAAGAAATACACATGTGAAGTATCAGTGTCAGACTGAATAAGGCACTAGTAAGCAGGTTTAAGCACAAATAAGCAATAGTAAGCATATGTAAGCACTAGTAAGCAGATGTAATGGCAGGTTAGCAGTGCTGACCTCCGCGCAAATGAGTTAACAACTGACTAAACGTGCCTTAACCAGTCTGTATCCAATGGCCCATGTTCTGCCCAGTAATAAAATAAACGGCCTCTGCTAGGCTGGAACACAGAACCTCACACAACATAGGCAAAGTGATTTACCACTAAGCCATGTCAGATATACATAACCCTGATGTATTCCAAACATATCAACAAGCCCAGTCATTCAACAGTACAGAGAATGTATTCCGGCATGTAAATGTATTTGTGTGAGTAAATATAGTAATATCTAAACAGATACAATATATCAATAGATGTAGATATCTATCTATCTATATATATATATATATATATATATATATATATATATATATCCATAGCAATATATACATATATATATATATATATATATATATATATATATATATATATATATATATATATATATATATATATACGTCCACACATCTGTAGATAGCAATGGCAGATTGACAAATACAAATATGTCCACATGCACCGTTAATGGGGTTGGGATGTCCTAAAATAATATATGTCATGTACGAATAGGCATAACTCCCTACAGCCAAACACGTCAGCCCTGCAATACGCTAAAGTGTTACAGATCACATAAGCAGGACCTGACATGACATGTGCACAACATGTAAACAGTATTACAACCCACCTGTATGATTTCAGGCCAGTAGTAGTAACATAGCATGCAGTACAGTGTGGCTCCCATAGGAAATGTAAAATATGGCAGCTATCAACATCCCCAGAGTACATGTACACAGACACATATATGCAGATACAGATATACAGATATATATAGCTATATCTAGATATATATAGCTATACATAAGTTCATAGGTTCATAGGTTCATACTAGGCTATCTGCCCTAGGGCATTTATAAGCCCAGCCAGAGTGTGTATGGCTTTCGCCACCCATTTTAAATTAATTTTGCTATGCCCTTTTTCGAGGTTAGTATACTGCGCTTCTGTCTAACAGTGACACAGAAGTGATACCCGGGGTAAACCTACGATCTCCCATCCACTCATCAAGATTCCTCTTGAAGAGAGTCAATGAGGGACTCTGCCTAACCTGGACTGGGATTTTATTCCAGAGTGAAGGGAGCCTCTGAGTTATGAATCTGTCCCTCCAGCATGTCCTATTTATTTCAGTGCTGAGGTTTAAGTCCCTCAAGCGCGTAGCTCGATGGGATTTGGATTTTCTGAGGTGCAGCATGTCCATTAATTCCGGGTTGGACATGGCTTTATAAGTCAGGCACAGATCGCCTCTGAGCAGGCGGTATGCCACTGAGTAGAGCTGGAGTTTCTTTAACCGGGCAGCATACGGCATCTGTTTGAGCCCCTTGATCCTCTTGGTGAGGTACTTTTGGGGTCTTTCCAGTTGTTGCAGGTGTCTGGTAAGGTACATCCCAAAAAGGGCATTGTACTCAATTATGGGCCTGATGAGGGATGAGTAAAGAGGCACAATGACCTCCCCTGATCTAGATGTGAATCCCTTCATGATTAGGTGGGCTATATAAAATGTTTTTCTAACCACTTTGGCCACGTGGTTGTCAAATGAGAGATTGCTATCAACTTGGGTCCCCAGGTCCCTAATTACTTCTTCTGTACTTAATGGATTACCACCTATGTGGTAATTTGTGGGCACTTTGTTTTTGCCAAAGGGGATGACTATACACTTTTTGGCATTTAGCTTGAGGCCATGGCTCTGGCACCAGTTGTCTGTTTCTATGAGGCCCTTTTGGAGGATGCTTGTGTCAGCTGGAGAGTCTATTATAGTTCCCAGTTTGCAGTCATCTGCGAACTTGGTCAGCCACAGTCCTTCCATGTTGGCCTGTACCTCCGAGAAATATATACCGAACAAAAGAGGTCCCAAGACTGAGCCTTGTGGGACGCCACTTGTAACTGGTTTGGAGTCTGACATGGCTCCAGCTATTCTAACCATGTGGGTTCTGTCCTTGAGCCAGTTTGCAACCCATCTAGTGACATAGGGGTTTATATTTAAGCTGGTGAGCTTATCTATAATGCCCGAGTGGGGTATTGTATCGAAGGCTTTGCGAGGTCCAGGTAGGCTGTGTGGACCACCTTCCCCTTGTCAATGGCCTTGGTGACTGTTTCAAAGAAATTGACCAGGTTTAAGAGGCAGGATCTGCCCTTAACAAAGCCGAACTGGGTAGGATCCAGTGTCTGTAGGTCCCCAATATCTTTATTTATAAGGTCCATGATGATCCTTTCCATAGCTTTGCAGACCAAGCTAGTGAGACTTATGGGGCGATAGTTTCCAGGATCCGTTGAGGCACCACCTTTGTGGAGAGGGACCACTGTTGCTGTACGCCACTCTTTGGGTACATATCCTGTAGTAAGGCTGAGATTGAACAGTAGTTTTAGGTTTGGGTTTAGCTCTTCTTGGAGTTCATGTAGGACGCAGCCCGGGACACCGTCTGGTCCCATTGATGCTGTGTTTCTTGCTTTGGAGAGGGCAGCTCATACCTGAGCATCTGAGATGTCAGGGGAGCAGCACGCTGCTGGGATAGATATTAGCCCTTTTGGTGGGGGGGGGGAGTTTGTGCTGAACCTGTCAGCTAGGATGTTGGCAATGTCTGTGGGTTCGGTGTATTTTTTGTCATTTTGGACTAATTCTGAGCATATCTGGGAATTCCCACCCAGGTTCCTAACATATCTAAAGAATGCCTTGTGATTATCCTTATTGTCCTGTGCAATTTTTCTCTCGAAGCTGGCCTTAGACGATTTTATGAGTGCCCGTAGTTTTTTGCTAATACTGATCAGAGATGCCTTCCCTTTTTGGGATTTTGCTCTGTCATGTAGTAGCTTCCTCCTTCTATTATATAGTTTGCTTATGGCTGGGGTCCACCAGACAGGACGTCTGCCTTTGGAGGATTGGGTCTTGGTTTTATTTGGGATTGCATGATCCATGCATTCCTGAAGGTGTTCATAGAATGCGTTTATAAAGGATTTTGTGGTCTGGGCCGTATTATCCAGAGGCCCGGGGGCTTTGAAGGATTCCACCTCGGTTTTGAGGAGTGTGAAATTTGCTTTAGAGAAGTTTTTCACTGTGGTTTTCTGGGCATGGGGTGGGGTCGGGATGTGAATATCCAGCAAGATTAGTTTATGGTCTGATCTTACCAGTGAGGGATACACTTCTGGTCTGGAGCATAGAGTCCCCATGTTGGTGATCATCAGGTCCAGTATGTTTTCCCCTCTTGTGGGAGTGGTAACAAGTTGCTCCATAGCATTTGAGTTTATAAATTCTAGGAACCTTTGGGCTAGGGTGTTGGAGCTAGAGTAATGCTCCCAGTCTATGGTTGGGTAGTTGAAGTCACCCAATATAATGGTGTTTGGAGAGACCTTCATATTTTCCAGTGTTCTCAGGAAGGCCGAATGGGGTTCCTGGGTTTGGGAGGGTGGTCTGTAGCAGGCTATAAACTGGAAGGCAGTTTTACCCACTGTTAGTTGCACATGGATAGTCTCTGATGCTTCGTGCTGTGCCACCAACCTGGAGGTGTGGGTATCTTTGTGAATATTGATACTCCCCTCCTTTGTGGTTCGGTCCAAGTTTTGGGGCAAAGCATGGTATGAGGTATAACCTGGTAGTGCTGGGGTGCTTTCGAGAGCCTTGAACCAGGTTTCTGTTACTGCACAGATATCGATGTTCTCCATGCTAAGGAGAGTTTCGAGTGCATGCATCTTGAGGTTTAGACTTCTGGCGTTGAGTAGCATTACTCTTAGTTTCTTATCCCTTGTGATACCTATGGAGGTGGGTTTGTCTTTTGAGCCTTGCCTAAAAAAGGCACTATGGGGGGTAGCAAGAGCCTTTGCCAATATCCGAAAGCCCAGGGGTGACAGGTGCAAGCCGTCCCTAGCGAAGCATCATGGCTTGTCGAGCATGTCATCCCAGGCTGACAGGCATTGGATCCCCTTTGAATGACACCAATACTTTATTGTTGAAATTGATAATCTTGTCTTCATACTGTGGCATCATTCTTGGTGAGGGTAAGATGCTACTCAAGGTCAGGGTCATACCGGCCTGGGCTACATGCCCAGAGAGCTCCTCTATGTCTCTTTTCATGTAGTCCAGGGAGGTACGTCTCAGGTCATTCACACCAGCATGGACAATGACTGAGTCATATTTGTACTTGCCTTGGAGTGACATGAGTGCTTGTGTTATGTGGCGGATCCTAGCACCCGATAGGCAGTTCACCGTGACCTTCTCCTTGTTCAGCCTGGTGAGCGGGACGTCAGTGTGCCTGATGATAGAGTCACCTATTACAAGTGTATCAGGTGTGTTGTTTAGCCTTAAGGGCTGTGACTGTTCAGCACACTGGCTTTGTGAGCTATGTGTTGCATGTGTTTTGTTTTGGGGTAGCGGTTGCTTGGGTGTCTGCTTTGGAGGTCTTTGCTGCTTAGGCAGATTTTTATTTAGAGCCTCAAGTATGTTTTGTGTGTTTATGTGTTTGGTTTGCTGTCATGGTAGGTCTATGTGAGACTGGAATTGTAGTGAGTGTGGTTTCCTTCTCCTCCTGACTGGTTACGCCAGTACTGAGTTGAGAGAGCTTAGCCTCCAGTTTGGCTATATGGTTGCATCTCTCACATGTGTTGGAATTTGTTGGGAGGAGGAGAGGGTTGTCTGTGTACATTAGAAAGTTGTAACATTGCCTCAAGATTCCCAGGTTCACCAGCTGGACCGGAGAGGAGATTGACAACTGACCTTTGGACATGCTAGAATAGTATTGGGAATTCCTTTATAATTGAAAAAAGGGCCAATGGGGAACAAGTTACTCAAGGGGAGTTTGTGAGGGTGTAGTGCTTTTAATTTTTTTAGTGCTGACTTATATAATTGCTTTAGTGAGCAAGTGCTAGGCTTTAGCATAGGAATAGGGTGTTTATTATGAGAACTAGATCAGTTCCAAGGCTCAAACCCAAATAAGCGGCGCTGCTCGATGAAGCGCTATGCACAAAATCACGCAAAGCCGCGCTACAGTGGGTTTTATACAGGCGGACTTGAAAGAGCTAGAAATTGGCCCAAAACAGCCAACAGACTACCAGATTCCTGTGCTGGGAACACTCCTCCAGGGACAGATAGCCTGCTCCAAGCTCCCCACTGCCACTGGTGAACAAAGAAGCCTCCCTCTATTCAAGAAAGGAAATGGCAACACAGGAACTTTCCAAAAGTCCAGAATACAGCAAAGCCTGTATTTGGACTACTCTAGGTCAGGAAAGATGGGAAACAAGGATAACTTTTTTTTTTCTTTTTTGCAACAAACAGCAGGAAATTGCAATAAATATTTTACACAGGCTAGCGCACTTGAGTGTGTAGCCTCAACACGTAAATGCAACAAACAGGACAAACTTTAAAAGTGCAGGTGCAAAAACAACTTTAGACAGTTTAAAACAGTTCAAGAAGCAGAAATATTTGCAGTTTAGCTAGATCGGACAGTCGCCCAGGTAGTAGCAGGAAAAAACACTTTTATCAGGTTAGCAGTCGCTCTTTTAGCCTCTCTGCTGCTAGCACCACTCTGCAGGACCACGAGGAGCTTGGCTGAGTAGTAACAAGCGCAAAAACCTTGCCAAAGCAGGTTTTATACAGGGGGATTTGAAAGAGCTAGAAATTGGTCCAAAATGGCCAATAGACTACCAGATTCTTGTGCTGGGAACACTCCTCCAGGGATAGATAGGCTGCTCTAAGTTCCCCACTGCCACTGGTGAACAAAGAAACCTCCCTCTATCCAAGAAAGGAAATGGACAACACAGGAATTTCCAAAGTCCAGAATACAGCAAAGCCTGTATTTGGACTACTCTAGGTCAGGAAAGATGGGAAACAAGGATAATAATTTTTTTTGTTTTCTTTTTTCAACAAATAGCAGGAAAATGCAGTAAATAAGTGACACAGGCAAGCGACTTGAGTGTGTAGCCTCAACAGGTAAATGCAAAAACAGGACAAACTTTAAATTACAAGCAAAAGTGCGCTAAAGCTGGCTTTAAAGCAGGGGGTTAGAAAGAGATAGGAAATGGCCCAAAACGGCCCATAAGCTACAGGTCACTGGGCTGGAACCACTCCTCAAGGGACAGATAGGCTGCTCAGAGCTCCCCACTCTCACTGGTGAACAAAGAAGCTTCCTCCTATCCAAATAAGGATATGGGCAACACAGGAACTATGACACAGCCCAGAGATCAGCAATACCTGAAGACTGGACTATTCTAGTTCAGTAAAGGCGGAAACAAGGAATTTTTTTTTTTTTTTTTTTTTTTTTTTTTTTACAAAGTAGCAGAAATTAGGTACAGAAACACAGTAAATGCTTTAATTCGGCTAGCGCACTTGAGTGTGTAGCCTACCAATTAAACTAAGCAAAAACAAACTTTAAAAGTGCAAAAAAACCTCAGAAATAAAGGCAGAAATGCAATAAAACAACTTTACAGAGCTTATTTAGTAAAAGAAACAGAAAAGTCTATATATACAGAAAAGCAGCTAAAACACACAAACACTTCAGATGCAGTGCAACCTAGAGCACTTGAGTTGTAGCAATATTAAGGCTATTACAGTTATATTAAATGCTCTGAAATATACTGTATAATTCCAAAATGTTTGAGAAGCACAGTCAGAACACAAGGAGGTTCAGGCGAAAGAAAAAAAAAAAGTTTTGTTTTACTTTTTTAAAGGGAAAAAGGAGTAACAGAAGGCCTTATCAAATGTTCTCTCTGTATTAGGCAGAATGAGCTAATGACACTAGACTGGGAGGAGTGTCACAGTAGGGGCGGGCAACTGCAAAGCCACCAAGTATAAGAGCAAGCCACCAACAAGGAGGGAGGGTGGGACAAAATAGCCTACAGCCAGCAAGCACTAGAGACACAAGTTTTTTAAACAGATAAGGATTTGTAAAGATACAGAATAGACAAAGTGCTATATATATATATATTAAATTTTAAAAACAGTAATCTGTAAAAATAATCAAAAAAAGCAAGATACTTATATTTTCAGCTCAGTTGCAGTCAACAACTTCTTTTCCAGTCTGCAGACACATGCAGAGATATGTACAGTAAGATACATATGTAGAAGGCGCACACACCATGGAACATCCACTATGCCTACAGTTAACACCTTAACAACTGGACACTGCATGGGCCACCCATACAAATGACAATCGTTGCCTGCAACATATGCCCACTGAGAGATCATAGGATAAAACACCACACACAGGTTTGAAGACATGGATAACCTTTATTTGTGTACTATTACAATTGTATATGCCATGAATTATAGCTGTTCAGACACTGACATCCATATAAACAGAGTAATGCACCTGTGAAACAGTTATACTAATAGAGTAGTCTGGAAAGGTTCACAACTGTTGCTGTCTAGGCCAAACCCTAAAAATTGTACAATAGTAAAGACAGACTGGGTCACAGGATAACAGTAAGTAATGCAGGTGTATAGTCCAGCAGCCTCTATCTACACTCTGTACAAAATCACTAGGTAGTAAAGATGTCAGTTGACACAATGGGATGTCACTGTTACATAACAAGGCATAACTGGCACCATCATAATCACACTGACAAACAGAACAGTCTGTATGACAGGAGGCAGTAGGCCTGCATTAACCCAATGCATGTAAGTAGTGTAAATATAGGTGCAGTGTATGGTACTGTACATCCAGATACCTTAAGGCAGTGCACCCCTGATACCCCCACATTTTGTAACAGCCTAGGGTATTTATGGTGCATCTCTCTCCTAGACTTATTAATACAGGCCCATATACCCCTGTTACATATACTTGCCTCTGGATTGCATAAGGGCACACATGTATTGTGTAGGTGAAGCCCACACATATATGGCCTTAGCCCCACCATCATTCAAGAAGACATCATTCCCACAACAGGTATGTGAGGTATATATACATGTAATAGAATGTAGTACCTGGGCCATCATAATGGGATAGATGATGTGGAATGATTTATATTTAAAAAACAAAGCACCTCTTCACAACGTAAGCAACTTTATTTGACGAACAAAGCTTTCAGACTTGAAGTCCTTCCTCAGTGTTACAAATCAATTAACAAACAAAGTCTATTTAAATATTAAAACATATATAAGTCACATGACACAGCCAACTTATTAAAATAACAGAACAGTTTAAACACACTCATTAAGATCATTAAATAAAAACTTCTAAAATATATGCAGAAAAAAAAAAAAAAATATATATATATATATATATATATATATATATGTGCATATGCGAACAAGCATCTTTTAAACATCAAAAGGAAGACTCAAGACTCAATTCCTTCTTTTTACATATCCTTTAACATACTACATTCCGTTTTAATTTTAAAATGGGTTTTAGAGTCACTTGCTTATTAAGACCAGGATGCGAGTCAGCCCTTAAACGGACAATCCATTCATACTCTCTTGCATCCAGTCTTGCAATAATATCACCATGCCTCATATGAGACTCAAGACTCAAGACTCAATTCCTTCTTTTTACATATCCTTTAACATACTACATTCCGTTTTAATTTTAAAATGGGTTTTAGAGTCACTTGCTTATTAAGACCAGGATGCGAGTCAGCCCTTAAACGGACAATCCATTCATACTCTCTTGCATCCAGTCTTGCAATAATATCACCATGCCTCATATGAGGCTTTAGAGACTCTATGACCCTAAAAATAAACTCATGTGATTCCCCCCATTCCTGCACATGTTTAGCCAAAGAATTGGATTCAATAGCCCTACATATATCGGATCTATGTTCTATCATCCTGTCATGTAGTCTTTTTGCAGATTTTCCTACATAAAAACCTGAACACTGAGTACAGGTAGCTAAATAAATCACAAAAGTTGAATTGCAAGTAGCCATACAGGTAAACAAAAACTTTTTTCTAGTGACAGGATGCACGGACCCATTACAGCTACATATATTAGGGCAGCACAAACAGTTATCACATGGTCTAGTACCTTTTGTACCATAGGTGGTACCCTTTTTCCTATTCAAAGAAAAATCCTTATAACATAAACGCTGCTTTAGACTCTCACAGTTTCTATATGTGAAGAGTGGTCTATCAGGAAGCCATTTTTCATGCCCAGGAATAGCTCTTAGGATATGCCAATTTTCCTTAATAATCTATGCCCAACTATGCCTAACTCCAGATAGGCATGTATTTAAGGGCATTACAAAGAGTCAGTACATGAGGGCTAGTAGACTTAATACAGACATAGCTGTTTGTTGTGATGAAATGGATAATATGACTCAGAATTTTATAGCAAGGGGCTATGATCTTCACAAACTAGATACCAGCAGGGATAATGTTATAGGTATGAGAGATGGGCAGGCTAAGCCTTACCTATTTAAAGATGGGGAGGATATAGCAACATGGCAGGAAGGGAGTGTACAGCCCTTAAGATATTTAATGACATATAGTAGGGCCACTCCAGCCGTGGAAAAGATTATTAAGGAAAATTGGCATATCCTAAAAGCTATTCCTGGGCATGAAAAATGGCCATGTCCTGAACATGCCAGGTCTGGTGGCTGAGCAGGGGGAGCATGTTGGCTGTGTGAATGTGTACTGGGTGCCTCAGATATAACACAGACTGTCAGATGTGCAGCAGTCTCAAAGCAGCCATACCACTGGCATATATGTAACCATAGTGGCCCTGACAATGGCATGCAAGTGAATAATCTGTAACAGGCCCACAATGTTAGTGTCCACACAGGGGGCATGGCTACAATCACATAGCAGAAGGTGTGGTACACTACACAATCTGTCCAAATGGTAGTTAAGCTGTAGCCATACCTAATGAGTTGTGTGTATAGTCTGTTGAAGCTGATATGGGGGGGGGTGACAGAGATGTGTATTAAGAACAGCAGTAACCTTGCCATATGAGTCACTCAGGCCTGTTCCCATCCTCTTGTTTTTCAGGTAAGATGGCACACAGCTGCCTACCAACTTATTCCACCGAAGAGAATGAAGTGATAATCAACCACCTGGTACTGCACTACCAGGTCCTGTTTGGCAGGACAGCAGTGGAACAGCAGGAGCAGACCGCCCTGTGGAATGATCTTGTCCACAGGGTCAATGATGTTGGCCTGCATAGCCCCAGTTATGAGCAGGTCCGGCATCCTTGCACTGACCTGCTTCGCAATGCCTGTCGGCGTGCTGCCGCAGTCCGGGGGGATCACCTTGCCACAGGGGGGGCCATGCCATTCACCCCCCTGACATGTGTGGAGGAGCACCTGGCCAGCCTTGTGGCACCTGTCCGTTCTGAACAACATCTACCACTGGACCTCTTTGTGGAGGTGGGTGTAACCCACACAACAGCTGAGGAGCATGCAGATAAGGACACAGGGCACATCTGTAGACCACTGTTGTGTAAATATCCACAGTGGTACATGTAGATCATGCATATCTGATATGTTATACAAATAATGTGTTGCTGCAGTGTAGTGATAATCAGTTGTCCAGATGTGGTAGTATCGTGTGTATTTAAAGTAGATTTATGGTAGTACTGCACCCAGCCTGTAGCAGTGCCACAGGTGTGGGCACTGACATTGCATCTCTCACCCACTTATGTAGGTCCCTCTGGGTTAACAGCAAGGCAGCAGCCTGAAGCTGGTGAGTATGTATTATGTAGATACATGCCAACACACCAGACTTGTAATGGTGATGTAATATTCCATGCACACATCTAACACACCTACCCTGAATGCATGCTGTACATGTGCATGTATTATTGCTGTGAAATGCATGTTCTCACAGGGGCGGACATGATGGGGTATTGAAAGGGTATGTCACACATCTGCATGACAACTAACATCCTGTCATTGCGGAATGTGTCCACAGGCGGTAATATACTGTTGGTAGATATGGCCTACAGTAGCGACATGTTCTGGACAACACCCATATACAGTGCAACACCAGTGTACATACGTGTAGGGCAATGCCAACTGCTGCTGAGATACACTGTGGCATACAGCATTACACTAGTTCACATTATCAGCTGGGTTTAAGCTGCAACATGTGGTGTGCAGTGTATGGGACACTGCAAGCCAACACATATGTGTAGGGCTTACCTGTCATGCATCTGCATAAATGCTGAGGGGAGGGGGTCTCAGCATGAAACACCAGTGCACTGAAGCAGGGATCCTAAGGATGGTAAGAATGGCTCTATCTGCATATAGTCAGGTCCAGGACCTGTGGCAGCCATAACCCTACCCACACTGCAATAGTGATGACATTGTGTGAACACCATGGGATGCTCACATGAGTGGATCTTGCAAACATACAGAATAGGGGTACATGTGTAGGGTAAGCTGAACATACACTGGCAATTGCAGAAGGCCCACGCTGATATACCCCTGCCATGAGCAGTGACTGCTGTAGTACACACAACAAGAGGTGTGATAAACCATCACAATAAGGGTGTGCACACACATCCCCACATGGTGTGTATGCATTGCGGTCAGCAGCTGCACACCTACCACAATCTGTAGACACTGCATGTGAATGTACAGGACATATGTTACATACCGGGTGTGTATACAGCTAAGATCTGCAGTGCTGTGGTCCCATGCCAGATCACAGATGCGTGTGTTAAAGCGATGATGGTATGTACACCCCCATAGCCACTGCATGCTGTGATGGTTGTCAGTGTAAGCATTTTATCCAGTGGCAATACATGGTCTGTTGACGTTGACAGCTGTAAATCAGGCATTCGGGATTCAGCAATGACAACAGTCTACATATCATCCCACGTATGTGTTACTGAAACACATAGGGGCTGTGAGAGGTACAGCTGGCATAAGTGACACTGTGCTATACATTTAGCAATGGGTTGGACACCTGTGAGTTGTTGGGCACAGTACATGGCAGGGTGCAGAACAGCTGCACAGCAATAATGTGTACATGGGTGCAGAAGTATCCAGGGGAAGGGGCATCACCTAGTCGCAAGCACATGCATCATACACATGTATACTGCTGCTAGCATGGTGTGAGTGTAGCTGAACCGCATGCTGTTCTGTACCATATGTTCTGCATGGGTAATTGGAGGACTGTGTATACGATCATTGTGCATTCTCACCTCCGTGTGTGTGTGTGTGTGTGTGTGTGTGTGTATGTGCGTGCGCGTGTGGGCATCCTGGTGGTTAGTTAGTTTGCCTGCATGGTCACTCTGGTGAAGTGGTGGGAGGTAGATGCATGTATGATGCGTGTGTACATGTGTGATTGTGGGGTGTTCATATGGCTGTACCCCCCTTTGTGACCGTGCAGTATATGGACATGGAGTGCCGCATTGCACACCAGGAATACCTGTCATGTACTCACAGGACAGCACATAGTATAATATGGCCTGTAGTTTGGATCAGGCATCCAGAGAGAAGGTAGACCCCAGGTACACACATAATATTGCTGTCAGCGGAGAGGTCACCTACAACCCATGTATGCAGCTCTACAGATGCATGGGGGAAGGAATAGTCAAAACCAGGGAGTGTATCCACATATTACAGCTGACACTTGATGGGCCAACGAAGCAGCATATCCCGCATGTACTGAGCATTAGATACAAATGACACACCTGTGGGAGGTATTATGGCTACAACATAGTAGCCCACACATATAGGCGCCATGCACATCATTCCGACCATACAGAGGGTGCATACCAAATTACAGCATTGGGGCCATGTTACTCCACAACACACAAGTCAGGCAGGTAATGTAGCAACAGGCCTTGTGTCGTGGCTGCTTGTGTGGGCATTTTAGAGGACTGTGATGTTAATGAGTGGTAGCAATGTGTGTATGTTAACAAGTTTGATGCAGGATGGGGTATCACATGGACATATATGTGGGGCTGTCTGTAAAGGCATGGACAGTTAGGTAGTACGGAGATTTGTGTGTGTTTTTCTGTGTGTGTGTGTGTGTGTGTGTGTGTGTGTGTGTGTGTATGTGTTTGTATGTGTACTGTTAAGCAATGCTGTACAGGTTTTAAAGTGCGGTTATTGTTTTCCCCCACAGGTGGCAAGGTAGGTCAGGGTCCCTCCTGCACCCAATCTGAGGTAGGTGTCCATACAGACACCGATGATGATGATGATGATGATGATGATGATGATGATGATAATGGTGAGGCACAGGTGGGGATGTCTGGGGCCGACACTGCGCATACATTTGACATCCCGCTTTTAGCCACCCCACCCCCGCACACACTTACAGTGGCTATAGACACCCCAGCACCAGTGACCATAGCAGAGGGACAGCTGGTGTTCAGTGGCATTGCACAGGAAAGTGTGGCAACCATGCCTACTGTGTCCAGTCACAGCAGGCATAACTGGATGTCTGGCAGGTTGCCACATATGCAGATGTCCCAGGGTGCTCATGGTAGGGCCGCTGGACATCATACCCCTGGCATAGGCAACATAGCTGCAATCAACAGACGCATATTCCAGGCTGTAATGGCGGTGCAGGCACGTATTGAGCATTACACCAGACAGGGCCTTAGGCTGCAGAGGGCTGCACTTGCTACTGTAGGCAACAACCTCCGTGAAGTGGCGGTTGCCTTCCATGCTTCTAACGAGCAAGTGGATAGACGGTATGATGAGCTGATGGCCCTCATCAGCCATGGTGTGTCCGTGCTTCAACATGTGGTGGGAATGCAGCGACGCCTGCATGGACGTGGCCCAGCAACACCTACAGCTGGCACTCAGCATGGGTGTGCCAGGACACCAAGGGGCTCCCGTAGTGGCAGTAGCAGTCCTCACAGTATGGGGGGTGTGCTGTCCACACCACACCACAGCAGGCCACATTCACATGGTCCTGGCCAGTCCCAGGAGGGATGTGGTACCAGCAGAAAAATGTCATCAGCAGGTGAGAGTAGCACTCCAAAGCCAGTTCCTGCATGTGCCTACAGATCCACTGGCAGGCACAGTCCACATGTCCATGGCCAGAGGCAGTGAACTGCACACCCTACCAGGTATGGTCTGCAGCTGTCCACGAACACCTGTTTAGGGCATCCACGAGGCAGAACTGTGTGCATGCATACCTACACACAACACATCACCTCAGCCAGCTCCCTAGAATACACCCCTCACCCGCACACATGGTGTCAAATGTATGGCCCACCCTTGGTCGCTGGCAGACCAACACCAAACCCTGTGCATATGATGATACCTGTGCCCTTTCCCTGTCATCCATACCATCGATGCAGGGACAAGCTGATATGGTTCTGATGCACAGGGTGAGTGTACTCCAGTGTACCACAGTCCTGCAGTGTAACATGTTGTAGGGTGTAGATTGTGAGGCATAATTGGCAGGTAGTGTAGCCATCCAGCAGTGATGCCTTCTAGCTGTTAATAATTCTGTTTGGTTGTGGTCTCTAGACTGATATGCAAGTGTGTTGTAGGTGTACATGTGTCAGCACGAGGATGCCCTGTGCATATGATGATACCTGTGCCCCTTCCCTGTCATCCATACCATCGATGCAGGGACATGCTGATATGGTTCTGATGCACAGGGTGAGTGTACACCAGTGTACCACAGTCCTGCAGTATAACATGTTGTAGGGTGTAGAGTGTGAGGCATAATTGGCAGGTGGTGTAGCCATCCAGCAGTGATGCCCTCTAGCTGTTAGTAATACTGCTTGGTTGTGGTCTGTAAACTGATATGCAGGGGTGTTGTAGGTGTACATGTGTCAGCACGAGGATGGTCTGCAGTCACAATGCACAATGGGGTATGTCACTGTGCTGACACCATGGCAGTGACATATCTGGGGTACAGACGGACACATTTCACAGGTTACTATACCAGGTATTGCCTGTGCCACATGGACAGGTGGCCCGCTGAGGCATGTATACCCTGCAACCTGATGTAGACCCATCCACAAACACGACACAGTTACTTGCCAACACTGGGACTAGACCCCTACCTAGCTATGTCATGATACTGACGTGTGTGGCCTACATTGCACAAACACTGCCTTAACCACTCTGTATCCAACGGTCCTTGTTCTGGCCAGCAACAAAATGTGCAGCCCTTGCAGGTCATGAACACAGGGCCCTTTACACTGCAGTCACAATACATGACCACTACACCATGACCACTGTGGGGACAGCTGTTGTGTTACCAATACATCTGTCATTACCCAAATTGAGTGGTATTGAACACTTGCCTTTATGGCCTTTATAGTCCTCGTCATTAATATGACTGTTGCATCACATATGTTGTTTCATCATACTGTACACATAGCAGATACATACAGTAGGCTGCATGTGGGAGGGTATATGCAACCTTGACATTTACTCATGACAGGTATATGGTTGTATACATATAGGTATATAGATGTCTACATGTACATACACAGGTATACACATACATATGTCTGGATACACATCTGTATAGTGCTACATATATATATGGCCATGTGTACACCTCTTCGTATGTACATATGTGTACATATCTATACATATATGTATCTATACATATGTGTATATGTAGGTATACGTATATGTACATAAATATATGTGTATATAGCTATATATGTATTCACATCCTATGCATACAGATGCCTAGTTATGTTGGTATATGTATAGATATCTATGACTATATGTGTATACATAGCTATACCAATATACCTACTACTGTCAATATATCTGTAGATATCCATACATTTATGTGCATATGTATCACTATCTGTATATGTGTAGACATATATTGCTGTGTATATGTATATATCTGAGTGTGTATATGTATATCTATGTACTTATACATACCCATCTATATATGTTGATATGTATATGTGTAATCATAGATATATATCTGGATGTATATATGTACAGATGTCCTCACCATATGTCCTGGACACGGAGTGTAGACATACCCCAGCCCCTATAGTCCTAACATCGTAGTGCAATTGGATGTCAGGTATGTATAGCAGGTATATTGGTAGACTATTGCTACTGTAATTGTGATTGTCTTCACAGACATGGTGGGTGTGGAAGGTCACATCTGCTTTCCACATGTATGCCATTCGCTACTGACAAACATCCTAAGGACATCCTGGTAAAGTATCACTTCTAGCACATAATGCCCCCGTGGACTGCAGCACAGATATTGGCCAATATACGTGGACATTCTGAAACACTCCTTACAGTCCGGAGGTATACACAGAACCCCTTAGTGCTAAACATGTATACCATGCAAGACAATATGGATGTTAACAGCCATGTAGATGGGTATAACACATAATGACTGGTTTACATATGCCACCATGGGTATGCATTCACACACCCCTGTCTGGCCTGTCACATAATACCGCTGGTACAGGGGTGCCATGGCCACATACTACCCATTAGATAGTGACATACATCTGTACAGCATCCCACTGCTCTGTCTGACATACATGACTGTTAAGGAAGACCCTGCACCAGTACATCCAGCAAGTATCTCCACATGACATCTTACTGGATAAGTACACTAAGCTGCTAGACATGTAACAATTCACTGTGCAGGCTACAGGCAGACTTGTTCATCACTGGCCAACATCTCCTGTGGGGGAATGCAAATGTACCTGCATATATAGCAGGCTCTGCAGGCATGCCACACCACAGGGTATGATACAGCTGTGTGAAGGTGCATAACCATATCCAATGTGAACACAGCCACAGCCACATATAGTAAGCTAGCATAAAAGTACAGTATATGGACTATCTGTTCAACAACATCCTCATATGTGCCACTCACAGACTAACCCTACATATACTGGGCTGCTACATGGTGTGGTCTGCTGTCTGTCTGTGGTATGGGGCATGTGTGTGTATGGCCATACAAACATGTAAACCAATACGGTAACACACAGTGGAGCAGCACATAACATCAGATAGGACGGGACCTATAACAATGACATCTACCACAGTCTGTATACAGGCTAAAGAACATGATCACAATACACACGCTGTCGACAGTCACCATAGTTACACAGACCTCAGTACTGTACAAACGACCACAGAATGTCCTGGTAATGCTGGCAAATATTACACATACTGTACATAATATGTGCAGTAGTCTGATATCTCCCTGGCTTGCTATCAGATATGATGACACTTATGATGGTGTACAGCACACATGCACCTCATAATGCATGACATATGTACAAAGGTTGACAGAGTTGTGGCTGGAAGCACATACAAAGGGCCAATATTGACACTTTGCTGTTTTAACCTCATATATGTACTGTCATAATAGGGTTTGCTGCAACATGTGTCCTATGAGGGATATGAAGTCAGTAACTGTCAGGGCTTTCACCATCTACAGACTGCAATCCTCACACTACCTTCTGCAGTTCACAGATACATGCTCTCTGGGTAACACATGACATCAAGGGCACAACACACTGCCCAGTCTGCAGACAACCCTGCAGATGTGGATTACTCATAAACACAGTACAAACATGGCAGGTTTTACAACTTGTAGGACAGCCATATCAACACACAGACTGTGAAACCAACATTACTCCACATGCAGTATAGCAGCACTTGCAGTCTGTAGTCAGGCCAGGCACAACCCCCTCCTGTGTGTTGCCCTGTTTCCACAGTGTAAGTTGTTAGAGGTAAATCTTCAATACATCTGAGCTGTATTTCACCAAATGACAGTTCTAGTTCCTGCCCACAGTGGATGTAAAGGGCCAACACCAAAAGGATGTTCCTAGATATTGGAGTGTGTTACCATGCAATTGGCTATGGGAATGTTACCACAGCTGTTTCACATGCACTCAGCTAGAGGAGGACTGCAATTGGTGTAGAGGCCATCAGCTGATCATGACCATCACTTACAAAACACAAGCTGCTGCCTAGCAAAGCAGGTGTACATCCCACATCCACCAGAGAGGGTGAGGGCTGGACAGACAGAAACAAAGTATGTCAGGAAAGGTGTGGGTGAGTAAAATGTAAGCATGTTTGTGTCACACACCTACCTGTATGGGGTTTCAAACCCCTAACTGCTATGCATAGCTATCACATGTGTATGCAGTTATTGCATGCACCACATAGCTTACATGTTGGTGAGCTGCCCAGACATATATGTGCTGGTGAGTGACATCTGCAACACTGTTGTGATACAGTAGGTGTAGCACACGAGCCTGTCCACATGAACAGGTGTCAGTGTCAACACAGCCACACTCTGTAAGGGACCCATACACATTACCTCACTTGGCTGGGTAACAAATATACTTCTTAACCAGTTACCTTGCCACAATACAGTAATGCATAGGTATGAATTGGCCCACAGGGGTTATCCTGGGGTTCTATGGTCAAAGGTTATATGACGGTGTCTGACATTAGAGAGCATGCTTCAGTATGCCACTGGGTGTGGTACTGGGTGTGATTGTGGTCAGAAGCATCATACACCACACACACAGACACAGGGTGCTAGTACCGGCATGCATGTGTGCATTGCTTCATGGGTGTGTAGTAGTTGAGGGTCCCAGATGGCTGTACAAGGCTAGGTGAGGGGTATACCTTGGCACCAGGCCACATGAGAATGGTCTGCATTATGGCTAAGGGGTATAGTGTCTGGAATGGTCCACACAGGTGGGTATAGTTTACACCATCCATTCTCCTGGGTTACTATTGTGTGTGGCTAGTGCTGTGGAATGCTTGGCATGTATGAGTTGTATACACCATGACATGGACGGTGTTTGGAATGTGCACACGTCCCACATTCATGTACAGCGGCATGTAGAAGTGTATCTGGTTTGTCTGGCCCATGTTGTGTACACATAATGTAATCATCAAATATGACAGTCCCACCCTTATGTGGCAGGGCCAGGTAATGGATAGCTGGTTGACCCTGCACCTACATTGGTAGCATGCTACAGGTATTCCCTGGTGTCAGTGGCATCTGTCCATACAGGACATGTGTGTAAGGCATGGTATGTCCGTTGCAGATCACATTTGATGGAACCACAGTTGTTGCAGGCATCCGGTGGGAAACATACTGAAGTCGCACTGTCTGCAATTAGGTGCCTATCGTACTGCTGGACAGGGTGCCATAGCCTCTGTAGGCCACTGCATTCACACCATTGTTACTATCAGTCGCTAATATGCAGTGTACTACACACATCTTGGCTGTTGCCTTGCCATGTGTGTGTGTGTATGAGACATGGGTTGAGAGTGTGCTCTGGGTAATACTGGGGTTGCTAACTGTGATTGCCTGGGCTTGTTGTCACATGTATGGGTATGGATATACTACAGTGGTACGCACTTACTAGATGCACTATGGAGATTACTAGGCTACAACTTCCAAGAGGTGTATTACTAGGTGGATGACATCAGCCGCCTTGCAAGGGTTGAGCATTTGGATTGTGGGGAGTGTGGCTAGCCTAAAAAGGCATTGTTTTCTACCCAGACAGGCAGACACACAGTTGGCATGTCTGGGGCTAGAACTCCTTCCTAACTAGTTTATCACACTACAGCGGTACGCACTTACAGGACACGCTACAGAGATTACTGGACTACAGCTTCCAAGAGGTGTATTACTAGATTGATTATTTGCTTAAAAACATGTTTGATCAAGGTGCAATTACCCCAGATGAATACGACTTTCTTAAATGTGAACACCCTGTGGTACCCTCTATTTTTGGACTTCCCAAGATCCACAAGGACATTGTGGATCCCCCATTAAGGCCGATAGTCAATAGTTCAAAAGCCAAATTCCACCCCCTTGCTAGGTTCATTGACACAAAAATCAAAAAATGTATGAGAGTGCATTCAGAATTGTGTAAACATTCTTGGGATTTTCTAAGGAAGGTTGGAAAATTAATATTTTCGGAGGATATTAGATTTGTAACCATTGATGTGGTCAATTTGTTCAATGTTATTCCCCATGACAAAAATAAAGCCTTTCCTTACTCCCATAGCTAGAACTACTATTGCCCAAACCCACCTTATCTCTACTCTCTTTTATGCCTCTTCTATATATACAAATCTATCCAAATGCAACCTCCACAAGCTGGCAGTCTCTTACAATAATATTGCCAGATTTGCTACCAGCTCCCCTTTTAGAACACACCACTGCCTAAATCTGAAGCAGCTTGGTTGGCTTGAATTCCACAATCACATTTTATTTCATCAACTGAATATTGCACATAAAACCCTTTACCACCCAGAAAACATACCAGTTCTCACTAGTCTAATCTGCCCATATAAAAATCTTACAAATCTACGCTCAGCCAATAAACTTCTGGTATCCATACATAAACCCAACAACAAAGCAGGAGATTCCCTTTTCTCTAATACCGTGGGGAAAAGTTGGAACCTACTTCCCAGTGAACTCACATCACTATCTTCAACTACACTCTTCAAAAAGAAATTAAAACAATACCTTAAAAAACATTGGCTATGTCCCTGTTCAAACCCTGACTAAGACTATCTCTGTCTATTTACATCACAATCAGTCTTCCCAAGTTTCTTACTCACTTTATCGCCACTTTAAGGCCTCTACCATCTAGATGCTCTAGTTGCTCATATACACCTAAGATGTAATTTACCTCTTTTTCTCTCCTGAGTTTCTCCCCCTCCACTTACTCTTCCAATCCTGTTTCAACTACCTGATCTCCCATATTCTGCAGAAGACTTTCTTCCCACAGCATTCACAAAAAAAAAAAAAAAAAAAAAAAACTAAGTATTACCTTATCTTATTTTTGTGCTATTCTTCTGTTCCATCAATGTTTGCTAAATTACCTTAATCACCTGTTTTTGTCTAGCAACCTATCTGCATCTGAAGTTTAATTTTCTGTAACTTATTACTTAATACTTTGTGTGTCTAGTCTGCTTTAATGTGGAGCTTTTCTCCCCGGGCCTCTACTGAAAATGGACATATATCCAGCTAGACTAGCCCAGTCAACAAATGTAAAATAAATAAATAAAATAAATGACATTGGGATGTTATGGTTTCATGATTACATTGTTGCTACTGGGATGTTTTCAAACAATGAAATTTATGTTTTACCCACACTTATGGAGACTGAATTGAATTGTAATTCTGTGGATTTTGAAGGCCAGTATTGCTATCAGAAATGTGGGGTGGCAATGGGGGACTCTTGTGCCCCCATTTTTTTAAATATTCTTATGGTGGAGTGGGAAAGGAGATTTCTCAATTATTCAGGGTACAAGCAAATTTGGAACATGTATTGTTGCTTTTTGAACAACGTTTTTATTGTTTGGGAAGGACCTGTATATGAGATTAGTAAGTATTGTAATCAAACAACTGCTTTTTTAAATTTACTTACACCTGTCACTCTGGCACTATTCATTATCTGGATGTTGAACTAAAAAAGGATTTTGTCAGCAAAAGATACACAAGCAACACTTTTAGGAAACCAACCTATTCCAGTAGTCTGCTTCATTTTCCCAGCTGCCACCCGTATCATCAAAAGAAAGGGTTGGTAAAAGGGCAATTTGTTAGATTGGCCCATATGGTTTCTGAGGAGGATGTTTTTCAACAAGAGGGAGAAAAAGTAGTCAACATGTTGATGGCACGTGGTTAACCCAACCTGATGGTACAACAGATTTTTTCTGAGGTGTGTGCCAAAAGGGTGAATATGGTTTATAGACCTATATTAAGGGAAAACAGTGAACACATCAGTTTGAGGGGTGATGATGGGGCTGTGCAGAAGTCTGAATTTTTAAGGCCTTTGTCACCACTTTTTCCAATGAATATGTGGATATTTCAAATATCCTGAAAAAGAATTGGAACATTTTTAGATGTTTAGATGGGGTCTTAGAACATGTTGGGACAGAACCTAAAATTGTATTTAGAAAGGGTAAGTCCATTAAGAATTTTCTTGAGACTGTTAACAACATTCCCTCACCACTGAGTTTCAGGAAATATGGTACTTACAAATGTGGTTCTTGCCCACAATGCCCACATATTTACAAGGGGATAGTTTAGTGGTTAATCACCAAATGATTAGATCTAATTTTCATTGCAACTGTAACACCAAAGGCATTGTATATGTGGCCCAGTCTAGGGTGTGCCCCAAATTTTATGTGGGGAAAACACAGAGACATTTTAGGGACTGTATGTATGAACATTCCTTGGATATTAGACAACACAAAAAGACTAATGCCCTGGCAAAACATATAGAACAGTTTCCTGATCATGAAATTTTATTTTTTGCAGTAGAGCAGGTATGTCAAAATCCTTGGGGTGGGCCATGGAATGAAATCTTGGAGCTTAAAGAATTATTGTGGCAAATTAAGTTACAAGCACATATTTGTCCAGGGTTAAATGACTATTGCAATATCAGTAGTGTACTTATGCTGAGGTCCTACTTAGTCTAGATTTACATTGGGAATACATATATATGCAATGGGAGAGTGTTTTTAATAAATATGAGTTGAACTGTATTATGTTCAAATTTTAAATGTATGTTTATTTAAGGATTAATTGGTTAATTGATCAGGTGGTGTGTTTTTTAACTACTTAAAGGCATTGAATTCTTTGTTGAGTAGATTCTGATGAAGTCTTTAGCTATAAGCTGATGAAAGCGCTTAATCTACTTGTGAATAAAAGGATATATATTTTTTTAACTGGTGTGGACCTGCTGTGTATACTTGGATTTTTCATTTTCACGCGACGGAGATTACTGGGCTACAGCTTCCAAGAGGTGTATTACTAGGTGGATGACATCAGCTGCCTTGCAAGGGTTGAGCATTTGGATTGTGGGGAGTCTGGCTAGCCTAAAAAGCATTGCTCTCTATACAGACAAACACACACACAGTTGCCATGTCTGGGGGACAGAACTCCTACCTAAATAGTTTATCATACTACAGTGGTATTCACTTACAGGATGCGCTACAGAGATTACTGGGCTACAGTTTCCAAGAGGTGTATTACTAGGTGGATGACATCAACTGCCTTGCAAAGGTTGAGCATTTGGATTGTGAGGAGTGTGGCTAGCATAAAAGACATTGTCTCTAGACAGACAGACAGGCACACACACAGTTGCCATGTCTAATATTCAAAGTCCTACCTAACTAGCTTAACACACTACAATAGTACACAGTTATGGGACGCACCATGGAGATTTCTAGCCTATAACACTCCCAAAAGTGTATTTCACATTGGATGACCTCAGCGGGCTTGTCATGGTAGAGCTATGGGGAGGGCAGTGTGTGTGCATGGGCCATTACCCATTCATGCAGGGGTGGACATGCCACATGCAGACACACACAGAGTCATAATTCACAGGTAAGTGTATACAGTTGCTAGATGACTACTTCCTTGTACAGTCATGTTGCACAGCTGACACATGCATCACATGGTCTGTAATGCTGACAAATACTGTTGGCTAGTATCTGCAGTGAGTGACATCTGCACCTCATGTGTTTGGAGCCCTTTGGCTGTGTGCTGGGTGGGACAGGCCTGGATGACTCCTTGTCACAGTCACCCTCTTCCACACATCTATGTCCATCTACCTTTGGCCTATTATAGTGTGTTGTCCTTACATATATGTCTGTATTCCTATCCACTGTGTGCGCAAGGCATGAGTGGTGCATACTGATGGGTGTCTGCACTAACAACTGCAACTGCAAGATATGTCTGGTCCATTGGTGTTTGCAGACATGGCCATCATGTGTTTAAGTGTGTGAGCCTGCCCAGTATGACCTTTCAGTATGTTGTTGCCTTACATTGCCTTCATTTCTCTAAGTGTATGAGCATGCCCAGTATGGCCGTCTGTATTGCATGTGTGGGTCAAGTCCGGGTAGTTTGTACTGCAGTACTGACCTTTGTGTTGTACACCGACAGGTAGCATGCTGTCTCTGCAAGGTATCCATCCATCATTTGGCATTGACCATTACTACATTTCTGCAGAGCGAGGGGGTGCACAGCTCTACACAGGATTGGGAGGGGCACACCTGACTGTTACTATATTTCTATGTAGGTTGGGGAGGAGGGGACACCTGACTATTTCTACATTTCTACACAGATTGGGGGGGGGGGGCACACCTGACTGTTACTATATGTCTACATAGGATGGGGGGCACACCTGACACTTGTACACATTTGCTGGGTCTGTACTGGTATGTCAGGTACTCCATTTCAGTCTGTAGTCTTACCTATCATGCTGGCTAGAGGCATACCAATGTACTACAGATCATGGCTTTGGTTGCCCTACATATTATTGGCTGACTTCCTACCCTTCAGAACTAACATCCCACTGGCTGCCCTGCTGTGGTCTCTCTGTGTAGGCCTGCGGGGGAGGTTAACCATAGCCATCATTCTGGGGCCATGGCAAAAGCTCTGTTTGGGTCTGTCTACACCTGTCCTGCTGCCTGACACTGTTATTGGAAATATGAACCGTCCTGAGTGGCATGTGTGGCTTATATGGACACACATGTCACTCAGCACATTTCCTGCAGTGGGTTTTTGTCACCCTGTGTAGTACTGGCTACTATGGTGACTCCAGTATATGTTACAGATGTCAAGATGCCACTATGAGTGGTTGACTGTCTGCTGCTATAACATCCAGCCTCTCATTTCCCTTGCATGCTCACATCCATACCATAGCTACAGGTAACGACACATTCTAATCCATATGGCAATTGGTAGGTTGATTGACTTACCTTGTAGGCGTGCCAGGCTTGCGGATGGTGCCGGTGGGCTGCCTATGTCGGATGCTCATAGTACACTCCCTATACATGGTTGAGCACAGGTAGTGTCGTGTTTGGCATCCCTTTTACTGTATGTGCGAGTCAGAGAGAGGTGTCATTCCCTGGGTCCCTACTGTGTCAGTGCATGTGCTATGCATTGCCTCTTTGCCAAGGCCAGGGCATACTGGGCACGCCTCCTTCTGCCTATTGGGGCAGGCTCAGTTTGTTCCTCCTCCAGGTCACTCTGTGCCTGTGCAGGCCATGGCATTGGTGGGGGCTGTGTGGCCCAGTCCCATGCTGTTCCTGCTGCAGCTGTTTCTGCAGGATCATATTGTGTAGCATAGCACATACCATAACAATTTGGGTACATGTAGCTGGTGAATACTTCAAGGCTCCACCGGATGTGTCCAGACACCGGAACCGTGACCCAAGCATCCCAAATACATGCTCTATTATATGTCTGGCATGTGCGTGTGCCTTATTATGGTGTTGTTGTTCAGGTGTGTGTGCATTTCTGATGGGTGTCATCAGCCATGGCTCCAGTGTGTACCCAGCATCCCCCACTAGGTGGCCGTAGGGGATGTCCCCATTGGCATATCTCTGGTACAGCTGTGACAGATGTCATATATGGGAATTGTCATAGCTTCCAGGGCAGCCTGCACACACATTCAGTATAATGCCCTGGGCATCACATATGATCTGGCAGTTGATGGAGGGGATGCCGCTGTGGTTGATGTAGACCCTACCCTGCTCACCAGGTGATGCTTTGATGCATATGTGCGTACAGTCTATGGCATCCACTACCCCAGGGTATTCTGCTATTTGGTGGAAGAGACACATATTGCTGGTCAATATCTCACGGGTGTTGAGGAAATATACCTGCTCACTGGCATGTGCTGACGTGGCGTCCAGGAACTGGTGGAATACTCTGGATGCTGACGCCTGTGAGATCCACATAATATCCCCAGTTGTGCTTTGGGAGGTACCTGTGGCTAGTGTATCTAGGCCTACACATACCTTGGTATCCACTGGGATGGGTTTCCCTCGGTCAGTGTGGTGTGACAGGTGTGGCCAGCACAGCTCGACACATTGCTGTATGAGGTCTCTGTCCACCCTATAGCGCTCCACTATCTCCAGCTCATGTAGACCCTGGTAGGTTACCCTGGGTTTGTACACTCTTCTCCGTCTCCTCACTGTGAGTTATTCAGCAGCATTCACATCCTCACCACCCTCAGCCTCTTGCACATGTTGTTCTATGTTGCCTGCTGCAGCCCTTCTCATTTTGTAGGTTTGTTACTTAAAAGTTCCCCGCTTGTATACACAGGTGGTGTAGAGTTTGGGAAAAAACAAAGGGGAAGGTGTTTGCATAGTTTATAGTGGTGTTCTGGGCTGGTCTGGTCTGCTGCCTTTGTAATTGGCTGATTCTGATACATTTCACCTGCCAGCTGTGCTAGTTCTCCTAGATTACCTTCCTACTGCTGTTTTCCCTTCCCATTGCCTTCCTGTTTAAGCCCATGTGCGTGCTGCACAAACAGAGTGCTCAAATGTGCACACTGCTGCTATTTCCTTGTTTAACCTCTTTTTTCTTCCTGTATGACCCAGTGTGCACCACGCACACCCACTTAGGCTTTGTAACGAGTACTAGGCAGGTTTAGACACCCCCCAGCTTAGCTGTGCTTAGCTAGGAGCAACCCCGAGCCACAGGGCTCCAATCCGCTGACAGTATGCCTGACATACCACCCCATGATGTCACCTACCTCCTAGGGTTGCACCCAGCTATTCATACTCTTACACTGTTGGGACCTGCCTCACATCCTGGGGAGAACTGGGATTCACTATCCTTCCCCTCATTTGCATAGGATTGCCTGCTAATGCATAGTTACATGTCTCACACTGTGCCTCCCCCTTAGCAACCACTACTCACTGGTCATGTTGTCTTCTGCCTGCCATTGACTTGCATGGCAGAATACTGATTTTAGTTAGAGTGTTTAATTTATGTTCGTTTTGTTACCCCCCCCCCCCGATCCCATTTGCGCTCCGCTGCCCTACGCATAAACAGCCGGGATCAGCTAATAGGAACTAAAAGTTGATTTTTTTTTAATTTTTGTACTGTTTGCAATGCCAATGGCCTTATACTTGACCATTGGCATGCTTACTACATGATATGCAGCCTTTATTTGGGGCTGTCATAGCTCCATTTTGGATTTTGCATTCATGTACTCAGTTACTATCCGAGTACATTTCTGCTGATTGCTCTAGTCCTGCACAGATGGTCGCAAGCTTCCTGGATTGCAAATTCACCTCATTTGCATGGATTTATCCTGCAAATGGAGTGATTTGCATACAAGGGCTTTGTCCATGCAAGATTAGTGCAGAAGCGCTCGTGCACGCCCCTGCAGGCTGTTCCTGGATCGCACGGTGGACATATTGGCTGCTTGGGCTCCTGCACCAGTCTTGCACGCCATGCAAGCTTTTGAAAATCCGAGGGTGTATTTTAATGCAAACTTAAACCAGCCCTTACTGACAGATTTTTACTATACAAATACTGAATGTCCAGTCACATATAGGATACAGAAATAATGCTGCTTTAAATGTATCGCACCATATGCCAGGAAAAGTACAGTGAAATTAGGCACACCGCTTCTCACACTGTTAAGCATGGGATGCTGGTGTTGCCATGAAGGGATTAGTTCTTTTAAGAAACGTGGTAGTCTATGTCATACATTCATCTGATATCATGGTCTATGTTATACATTCATCTGATGTTATAGTCTGTGTCATACATTCATCTGATGTTATAGTCTGTGTTATCTTCCAAGTAATGAATCTGACTGGTACAGGAAAGATGGGATGCTGCATCTTGGCCATATTTTGTGACTAAATCCCTTCAACTTTTTATTTTTCATGGTGGGGATGGAAATGCACTACTTCACAAAACAAATGGTTACCACCTATAAAAACTGATATGCTTTCCAGTAGCTGTGGAAAAGCAAGCTGTTTCAAACCATCAGATCAGGTTTAAAGTATATCACATACCATTCAAGAATGCATCACTTATTATTTTCTGGCAGTTGGCTTAGAGGATGAAGGAGCTGTTAATGAGTCGTTTCCAGTGGTGCAGGGTTTGATTCCCTCAGCTTCTATTGTCTTACTGTATGACTCTAAGCAAGTCACTTAATTGCACAAATTGGGCCTAAAAAGGTCCATGGAGATCACTTTTCTTCCCCCAGAAAACAAATACAAATAAATAAATTATACCTCATGATTGGTGAAAATTGTCTTTTTTGATAAACTCAAATGAATAACGTATCTCAGGGGACCCCTGTTTTTATGGCTACCTTAACATAACCAGCTGCTGGTTGTTACAGTAAGTAGGTGTATTAGAGCTACTTTTAAATGCACCTGGGGTAATGTTAGTGACATGAGGGTCAGAAATCTCAGAGGATTAAGTAGCCACTGTTGAATGCATTATTACAGTGCAGCAGGCACACAAACTCAGCATTAATAAAACCAGTCTCCCTAAAATGGCAGCTCTAGTAATCCATCAATTGGAAAACATAAATAAGCAGGAATAAAATAAAATGGGAGGAAAATAAATGGAAGCCATAAAATGGGCAAAGCAGAAAGCTTCCAGGCATTGTGTATGTTAGTAAATCAAGCAAGCACAGAGAGCCAGTTCGCTTTGATGGACAGGTATAAGAAGCTATTAGGAAATCGCAAGGGTCTTAATAAAGCTTACAAGGGGAACAGTCTAAGGCCAGCATGACTATCTGCAAGGGATATCTAGAGAAAACAAAGCAGACCATTTGAAAGACAAAAATGCCATGTCTAACAGTATATGGGTGGCAGTACATAATAAGGTTAATATTCTT
>NC_056751.1:442368421-442375921 GCF_019279795.1 Protopterus annectens
CCTGCTGCACACTAATACACAAGCATGCCTATGTGTACCCTGCTGCACACTAATACACAAGCATGCCTATGTGTACCCTGTTGCACACTAATACACAAGCATGCCTATGTGTACCCTGCTGCACACTAATACACAAGCATGCTTACAGTGGGTCATTCATGCAGCTCATGTTAATCATCAAAACAATGGCATCTGGTGTACACTTAAGCCATTGGACTCTGTATTGCCATTCATAAATGATACTCCTTAAGAAAGTGTTCTAATAGGTAAGCTAAGCGTTGATTTCAGTCCAGTGCTATAGTAGTCTGCAAAAGATACTAAGTGATCTGGGTGTCAGGTAACTGCTTAAATGTAGAAGACTAGCTGAGGAATTGGTTATGGCAGGATAAAGAAAATAAAAGGATGCAGTTCAGGGGAACAGAAAGAAATAACATCAGAAGCTAGCACTCTGAGCAGCCCTTACTGCTTTACTGCTCTCGTGTTATGATGATGATGATGCAATGGGAATGTGAAAGAAAGAAAGAAAGAAAGAAAGAAAGAAAGAAAGAAAGAAAGAAAGAAAGAAAGAAAGAAAGAAAGAAAGAAAAAGAAAGAAAGAAGTCAAACCTGTTTAACTGTGGTGTGTTGGACTGCCATGTGAGGGGCACTCACAATGCTATATGAAAAAGAATAAAAAGGACTCCAGTAAAATTGTGAAGTGGTCAGGTTTGTTCCCACACTATACTTCTCTGCTTTGACATATTTGCCTTTAGCTTCAGAGAATAGTTGAGAAGATGGCTTCTTACTGAATTAGACTTTCAACTGTCCCTTTCTGCTGTGGACTGGAGAATCACCGAAGTCCATCTAATTGCACTGCAGATGAATGTAGAGGGCAGTATCTCAATATGGAACATCAAAAGGCAGTACTTCCATATGTGACATCACAGGGCAATACTTCAGTCTTTGACATCACAGGGCAGCACTTGTCACATTCTGCACCCACAACTGCTAACAGAGTCCTTATTATATTTCTCCAGGAAACTTAGTTTTGCATTTAGATTTATAGCTGATTTTCCCAGAATGTTGCTTATGTGTTAGTAATGGGCTACTTTGTTATCTCGTTGTAGGGGAGGTGTGAACAAGAGGGAAACAACTAATGTGCACATTAGAATGGGTGCACTTATTTGTTTATTCTTAGATTTCCTGTAATTATATTTGTGAGTGGTTTTGCTGCCCATTTCAGTAAGAGCACCATGTTGCAAATGAGAACATAGCAAAGCAGAACAATTAGTACAGAGTTCACTTACGGCTTTCCAACTGACCTCTGTACAGAAAAAAAAGTGTTTGCTTACACCCATTACACCTAAAGCCACCTCTCTCCAAAACTTGCTTTTATATTGTAGTGCCAGGAGTTGACAGGATGGAAGGACATTTCAGTTGCAATAAAAGGCAACTTGGAAAAGATGAATTTGGGGAAACCTTAAACTTCTCCTTCTGGATGGAACTCTGAACCTTTACAAATAAGTACATTTCTGGATTAATTAAAACTTACAAGGCAGGGGACTGTTACAATATACCAGTAAATAATGAAGAAAAGCTGATTTGAAAGTTTGAAGTGGTCATGAACTGAAAATAAAAGAAAATATAAACATGGAAACAAATGTGAAAGTAGACAGAGATTCATTATGTTTATTTAATTTTAGCTCGTATAAATGAAAAGAATTAGGTTGGGCGTCGAGCTGGCACCTCAGCACCCATAAAAAAATCTACTGCCAATCATTAGCGAACCGGAGTTCCTCTGTGGCAACCCCTAACCGGGAAAAGCTGAAAGAAAAACAACAACAACATAAATGAAAAGAATTAGAATGATCTGTGATTATGATTGCAATATAATTTTTTTCAATATCTTTATTTTATCTTCTCTGTTTGATAATTGTTTAACTGCATTCATTTTAAACTGTATTGTCTGGATAATAATTTGTCCAATTGGTATGAGCTACCGATATAAAGTTCAACACTTTCTGAGAAGGGCAGTAGGGCTGAGGTACTATGGTTTCAAGAAAGTAAGCATATGATGTAAAGAATGTGTCTTATGTGTTTATGTGAGGTAGAACTAAAAAACGTATTGAAAATATTCCCTCAGGAAAACAGAAAGTCATTTCAGACAGTGTTCTCAATATGGCAATAAGCCCCATCTTATTATTCACTATGTTCCTTATGTTAGCTAGGTATTGTCTGGGCTTTGTCAGTACTGGCCTACTTTGACTACAGAAGACAATTTAAAGACATCATCCCTAAAAGACTCTTATTTAAGGAATGAATCTTAATCTGGTTTCTAGTTAGTGCTAGATTAGAAAATGTAGCAGAAGATTCCCCTGGAGGCACCTTCCCTTACAGTTGTTCTGGCTGTTCCCTTATTGCCTAGGTCTTTGGGGTGGTTTGAAATGAGAAGCAGTTTACTTCAATGGGGCATAATGACTGCAACATTAGTGTGGAAGTTTATGTATTGTTTTGTCCCAATTCTCCCCCTAATGTGTTACTTTTGGAGAGACTATGACTAGAGTACCACTCTGTATAGAAAAGCATTTCAGCACTATTACAAGAATCACCATCTCAGGTCTGCTGCACACCATTTTCTACATCATCATGCAAATAAATTTAAAATGGGTGGCGAAAGCCAAACACACTCTGGCCAGGCTTAGAAATGCCCTAGGGCAGATAGCCTAGTATGAACCTATGAACCTATGATAAGGCCAAACTAGTTGGTTAAAGTTCCCCAATTTTTTATCTAGTTCTTTTCCTTCTAATATAGCATAAAAATATTTGCAAAAAACAGAAACTTCTTTAATTTTAAAAGTCAGGTATCACCCTAGTCATCAAGGACAAGTTAGTCAAAGGCATGTTTTGCTGAGTTTTCCCCTGTCAAAGTGACAGGTCTCTGAGTTTTGCAGGGATCTGTATCCACATAGCCACTTACTTAAATAAACGTTTTCTAGGGCTGCTCCATTCTTAAAACAAGAATTGAAGAAGTAGAACAGTGAATGGATTTGCCCTCATTATTCATACTAGCAAGGAGAAATTTGGCCAAAAAACTGCGAAAATTCCTCTCTTCATCTCCACTCTTTTCACTAACTTCTGCATGATATTTTATATTACTCAAGCTGCCAACAGCTCAGGGTCTCAGGCAGATGGGACCTCGGTTAAACATTCATTCCAAAGAATATCAGACCAGAAGTACGCCCCTTTATACTGCACTGTAAAGCTGTACTTAAAAAAATGAACAAATGAACCCAATCACATACTGTAGGAACAGAAACAATAGCTTTCAGTTCTTTCAGGATGAAAAGCAAATGTGATTCCTCTTGAGCCACTGCTACTGTGTAAAGCTATACTCTCTAAACTGTTACTGCAGTATTATACAATACTGTTATACTCTGTTCTTTAGAGAGAATTCACACCATTGACTGGATTCATAATTCAGTCAGGCAAGGGTATAAGCAAGACAAATGGTTAAGCAGTCTTTTAGTTGACTCTAGATTCACCTACCACAGTTTGTCAACTCCCACTAAGTCACCTGCTAAATTCTATAAAAATACTACCTGCTCCCTCCTGCAGTAGCCATGGTAGCACCCACTCTGGCAATTTCACATTTTGTGGTTCATTAGAATATGACTGATGTTTTAGGGTCAGGTGTGTGCAACTCAGCTTTTAAGAATGAAAACATATACATAACTATTGATACAGATATAAATAAAGATACCATAGATATACATATTGATATAGGGGTTTATGGTAATAGTTCGGGTTTCATTTCCCCATGTAAAACTTAAATATATCAGCTCTTAAGATCACACAATACTGGATAAAAGAGAAAATTCCCTGTCTCTGGTATTCAGTGATCTCAGCCAAATAACAGACTACCTCTGTCTGAGCTGCACTTCACTGGTTCACTTTAATTCAAACAGGTCTGTGAATTAAATGACTTTTCAGAAGGCTATTTTGTCAGAAGTGGCAGAAGCTTTACTGAGTTTTGTAGGAACATGAATTCATCAGTAATTTGTAGAAGGAAGTGTTCTCTTATTAAATTCTTCCTGGTAAATTATTTAAGAGAAGAACAGTGTGGTTTATATTAAAACTTAACAAACTTCTGTGTTTGGATAGCTCAGGCAATAAACAAGAAGGGGGTGTAACTATGGACTCCTTAGATTTCAGCAAGGTATTTGGCACATTTTATTTCTGACAGTGTTTACAGCAATTCCTGTGGACATTGCTTGTAGCAGTGTTTATCTGACTTCTATCTTTTTTCAATGCTTGTTTTTACCGTTTCTGAGGAAACTTTCAGTATTTCTGTTAGAAATGCAGTGTGTATGAATGCTGTTAGACAGCAGTGGCCTGTCTTTACTGTTGCTACTCTGCTTTATTTTCTTTTGACAGGGAAACATTACAGAACATGAACTTTTCAGCATTTATACATTATTTACTATATGAATGACTCTGCTTTGTGTGTTTTTAACACTGGATCATGATTTTACCATGAATTAAGTTATTTGAATGTACTGTGAAGATTTTTTGCCAAGAACATGGAGTTTAAAATACTACAAAATGTTATTTTATTGCAGTCTAACATGGTTAAAGCGAGTGGCACTAATTTCAGCACTGGTTTGTCACATTTATTGATTTGGTGTTTGGAATTTGTATATCTCCCCTGACTTGATAGCTAACTCTGGTACTGCTCAAGAAATTCAGTTGCACCTAAAAAGTAAATAAATAAATAAATGAATAAAAATATGCTTCATCCTATGGTTACTAATTCTGCCAGGGCCACTGCTTGGCCCGCAGACCACTTACCTTTTTCCCTCTGTCCCTATAGTGCAGCTTTGTGGGACACTGTGGAACAAGGGTTAGACACATCTTCTGGGGCTGATCCAGTACCTGGTGTGGTTATGGGAGAACCAAACCCTTTAGGTGCAGAAGTAGTCTGGGGTAACTGACCTCTTGCTAGACAAAATACTCTCCTCTCAGTTGTTTTATCTAATAGTGAAGTTCACAAGAAAAAGAAACAGAAGCTTTATCATACAGCTGATAATCAGATTATAGCTGTTCATAAGGCTGATGTGGTTTCCTTGGCTAAGAGTGTTCTGCAGACAGCTAACACTGGTGGTTGTGTTCCCATCCATGGCTCTAGTGCTAGTTTGGCTGGAGACCTTTCTGTTGTATCAGAGAATAGTGAGGAATCTGGTGCGGACAATGATGATTTCCTAGTCTGCACGCAGTACAGTGAACCTGAGCCTAAATTCTAACAATTGTTCACTTTTCCTCAGACCATTGCTAGATTTAGTGATGTTTTTGCTTAAGATCAGCCAGGAACTACCCCAGAGCTAGACAGGGGATATAACCTTATAGAGGATAAGATACCCAATTCTGTAACTATCTCCCCTCTTTTATCAGCCTTGGAAGATATTTTAAGTGTGCATACAGTTTGGATGATTTTGCTGCATCCTTACCTGCACATCAAAAGTCTTATATGAATTGTTGTTTTTAATTTGACTCACGTTTCATAACATGCTTTGACAGGTGTGCTCGAATGTGCAGATACAGTCTGAAGAAATGATTTTCTTCTGCTGTTTTAGAACAGTATGCTTGGTTTCAAAATCAGGACTTCTCTAATGATTTAAAAGCTGAAATTGTGAATGCATTTTAAGTAGGATGTTTTATGTACCCAAGCTATCCCCAAACAAGGCATCTTTCTTCAAGGGGCAGAACAAAGAAAACTCCTGCCAAACAAAAGTCAGGGGTCCAAAAGGAAATGGCAGGAGGACAATTCTTCAAACCCAAATGGGGGGGTCCTTTCAAAAAAGGATCATCCCCTGCAAAGGATTGACTATGCTGAGTCACAGAGCACCCCACCCTCCCACACTTCCTTCTCTTCCCCTTTCCCCAGGCTCTCTCTGAACCCAGCAGTCTGGCCAAAAACAGCTTCAGGCAAATGGGTTCTGAGAATAATTCAGAGATGATACACTTGGCAGTGGATAGAAAATCCTCCCCCTTTCACAGGAATTCCCCAACTTCCTCCAGACCAGACAGAGCTGTTTTCTCCAGTCCGCCAATTCATAGTAGAATCAGATCTCATAGAACCAGTAACTGTGATACACAAAGGCAGAGGATTTTACTCCAGAATCTTATTTTAGTACCAAAAAAGGAGCACTCCTGGAGACCCATCCATGATTTTCCTTTCTTAACACCTTTGTAAAAGTTCTGAAATTCAAAATACTCACCTTATAGTTGGTCGTAGTGTTACTTCCAGACCACTGTTTCATGGTGAGTCTAGATCTTAAGGATGCTCATTGTCATATTCCTATTGCTTCCAATTTCAGGAAATTTTTTAGATTTACTGTGTCTGGCTTACATTATCAGATTTTTGCATTATCCTTTGGGCTATCTACTGCACCTTGAGTGTTTACAAAGTATTTGCCTATTGCAAAATTCTGGGCATCTACATTTTCCTTATTTAAATGACTTGCTGATTTGTGCAGATTCTGTATGCAAGACCATGGAGTCCTTAGACAAGGTTGTATCCTTCCTTTCACACATGGGCATAAAAATGAACCTTCAAAAGTCCTTCCTCACACCCTCTGAATTAATTGTTTTCTTGGAGTATTGGATTGACATACAAAAAAAAAACGATGGCCTTCCTGCTAGAAGACAAAGTTCTAAATTATCAGGGTATTTTCTTGGATTTCCCTCTTCCATACTTGGCCTCAGCAAAGAGGTTTCCTCAAACTTCTAGGTGTCATGGCATTGATGATCCTCATGATACCACTAGCCATAGTACAAATGAGAAACTTTCAATGGTACTTCAAGAACTGTTGGACCCAGCACCTTCATTCCATGGATTCCCACATACTAGTACTGGAATTTGTGAAATAGGAACTGCAGTGATAGAAGGATTAACTGTTTCTGAATTTAGGACTCCCTTTCTGTCTTCAGACTCCAGTACAATCTATCCAGATGGACTTTTTATATATGGAAGCTCAAATGCAAAGCTTGTGGGGTGGGTCCTCAGGACATGCCAAATCACATAAATGTAAATGAGATGTTGACAGTGATTCATGCCTTAAGAGTTCTTCACCACTTATGGACTCTGCATCCTCTTCTAGTGGTCATAGACAGCACTACTGTGATGTGGTACCTGAACAAGCAAGAGGGTACATTGTCATATTATCCATGCCAGTTGGTAATGATGTCCTGAGAGCTGGCTCTGTGGCATTCTCTTACTCTTCAAGCCTTGTACATTGAAAAACACAGTGTCAGACAGACTAAGATGATCCTGGACAGATCCTCATGAGTGGAAGTTCCTTGTAGGTGTCTTCCAGGGCTTGATCCAGATGTGAGGAACATCTCAAGCAGATCTGTACAACTTCTTTCAAAACAGGCAACTGAAAAAAAATTCTGCTCAAGACATCCTTGCAGCCATGCTTGGAAGACAGATTCTGTATCATTACCATGGTTAGGAATGTTCCT
>NC_056751.1:442380921-442415772 GCF_019279795.1 Protopterus annectens
CAATATGTTTTGCCTATCTAAATATTTTCCACAACCCTAAATACAACAAAAAGTCCAATTAAGCTGCACATACCTATATTTAAAACCTACATAAACCATGATTGCTAAAAATCTTCCCGAAAATGAATTGTACAAAACTCATTAAAACATTTTGCATACTAAAATGACAACACTGATTCCAGTAAGGTAAAATACATAAATAAATTCATTTTAAGCAATGAAATACTAACAAATCCAAAAAAGTAGTTTGTTCACAAACAGAAGTAATCGAAAATGCTGTAATGCTTCTCATAGCAGAAACAACTCTTACTCCACATAGGAAAGAAATGGCACTTCCAAACTAAAAAAAAAATCAATAGAATATAAGAAACAATTAAACAGCAAAATAAAAAGAAGAAAATAAATCCTAATTCCAGAAAGAAAGAACTTATCACCCAAACAACAAACTAGAATTAAAACCTAAAAAGTAACTGTAATGTAAAAGTATAACATTTACACAATACAAAAATTATCACCATGATCCCTAACAATGGCCATCCAAGCTGCAAATGTATGCTTGCACCCTAATCCCTTAATCCAATGCACACCAGTATCTAAAATCCACTAAAAGTCCCATAAAAATATAACTAGTAAAAAATACACACCATAATGCTACGCCTATTACAAAAATGTCCAAACCCACCTCAGTTAAAGACTTCTGCAAAATATCCATAGCATCACAAGTTCATACGTTGTTACTATAATAACAACCACTAGAGCCCTTACAAGCTTAGTCATGTACCTCAAGTCATTTGGGTCCCAAATATCATGTGTGTCTATATAGAGGTCTGTTAGTAGGGAGGTAACTAAGGATTTGTGTGTGGGGGGTGTTAGCATAATGCTTTTCTTATTCCCAGCCTCTTTTCATAAAGGACATGGGGACACACTGGGGTAAATTTATGGTTTCTCATCCAATTGTCAAGGTTTCATTTGAAATGGGTCAGGGATGAACTCTAATTCACATGGATGGAAGCCTATTCTATAGTGCAGGGATCCTTTTGGGGCACATATCTGTCTCACCAGCAAATTCTGTTTAAGTCACAGTCAAAGTTCAGATCCCTGGATCTAGTGTTTTTACTGCTGTTTGTTTTGCACATGTACAACAGATCCATCAGGGCTGGGTGTGAGGAAGTGCTGTAAGTCAGCCAAAGATCCCCTCTCAGCAGCCTGTAGGAGACTGAATATAGAAACAGAGCCTTTAGTTGATCAATGTAGGCATGGAAATAATGCCTTGAATTCTCTTGGTAAGAAACCTTTGTGGGCAGTCCAGATGTTGCAAGTGTCTGGTTAGATACATGCCAAAGGGAGTACTGTATTCAATGACAGGTCTCATGAGGGCTGAGTAGAGTAGTACTGTAACTTCCTTGGACCTGGATGTCAAACGCTTACCTTTAGGTTGGGCAACATAGAATACTTTTCTTATTATCTTAGCTACATGTTGGTAAAAGGTCAGATTGCTGTCTACATATGTTCTCAGATACTTTACTACTGGGTCAACTCTTAGGGATATTGTATCAGTGGAGTAATTAACTTGGGTAGACAGTTTTTCAAAGGGCATTATAATGTACGTTTTGATATTGAGTTTTAGGCCACGGATCTAGCACCAGTCATTTGTCTGTGTTAAACCCACTTTCAAGATGTTGATGTCCTGGGGGAATCTATAATAGCTCCTAATTTTGTCATCTGCAAACTTGGTGAGCCAGAGGCCTTGAATGTTAGCTTTGACTTCCATGAAGTAGACCGAAAAACAGTAGCAGGCCCAGCATGGTGCCCTGGGGTACTACACTGGTTACAGATCTCTTGGTGGGGGTGGTCTTATTGATCCTGACTTCTTGGGTCCTTTTTGTGAGCCAGCCAGAAATCCAGTGAGATATATTAGGATTTATGCCCACCTCAGAGAGCTTGTCAGCAATGCCTGAGTGGGGCATTGAACTGAATGCCGTAGCCAGGTAAAGATAAGGAGTATGCACTGTTTTACCCTCTTCTATTGCCTTAGTGACCTTCTCAAAGAAGTCTTTCAGTTTAAGTAGGCATGACCTTCCCTTAATAAAGCCAAACTGGGATGGGCCCACCGTCTGTAGGTTGCCAATGTCATTGTTTATCATTTCCATGATAATTCATTCCATGCCTTTGCATATTAGGCTTGTTAGACTAATGGGTCCAAGGGATGGGTAATGGTCCACCTTTGTGGAGTGGAATGACTGTTGCAGTCCTCCGTTCACTTAGAATGTAGCCTGTTTTAAGGCTGTAGTTGAAGAATGCCTCAAGTGGTCCTGATAGGTCATGTTTTAGACTATTCAGAAAGAAACTAGTGATGTTGATGGGAGCCATGGAGGCAGTGTTCTTGGTTTTAGTGAGTGCTGCCAGCACCTGGTCCTCCCTGGTAATTGGGGGAAGTATGCTGGAGAGGATTTCACCTGGTGGAGCTGGGGTGGGGGTGAAGTTGGAACTGAATTTATCAGCCAGTAAATTTGCTGTGTCAACCTGATCAGTAAAAGTGGCATTGTTTACCACCAGTTCAGCACACTAAAGTTCTGGACATAGCTGAAGAAGGCCTTCTGATTGTCCTTAGCCTGCAAAAATATCCTGACCTTGTAGCTGGCTTTGTTGAACTTAATTAGACCTGTTTGTTTCTTGTTTAGTTGTATGAGAGACCACTTGTCTTTAGGGAAGTTGCTTTTCCTGATTTTGGCCATGAGTTTTCTTCTTTTATTATAATGTCTGTTTAGGTGAGGATTCCACCAGTAAGATTTGTTTGTAGTGTTTGTTTTGGGTTTATTTCTGGTTGGTATGGCAATCTCTATGCAGCCACTCATGTTTATATAGGGATTCTGTAAATAAGCCTGCAAAGGTAGCTGTGATTTCAGAGTTGGAATGAGTCTTGAATTTTGACAAACTCTCATTTAACAGTATGTAGTTTGCCTTTGGATAGTTCCTAACTGTTACTGGTTTATTTGGATTTTCTGGGTTGATTTTTACTTCAAATGAGACAGCTCTGTGATCTGACCTCACTAGTGAAGACATGACATGGGGATGGCAGGGGCTCCAATGCTCCCCCATGTTGATGAGTACCAGATCCAGTATGTTTGTTCCTATGGGTGGAGTATGCACAACATCTGTTCCAGTGTGTTTGTGTTAATAAAGTACAGGAAGTGTTGTGCCTGTGAGTTTCAGGCAGTGCACATTTCACAGTCTATAGAGAGGTGGTTTAAGTTACCCTTGAATAGAGCATTTGTTTGGATAATGAGTGCCTTTAGTAGGTTTAGGTGAGAGTCGTGAGCCTCTAGGGGCATAGATGGTGACCCGTAGCTAACCACGATATGGTGAGGGACCTTATCTCTGGTGACTTGCATGTGGATGAGCTCTATGGTATCATCCTTTTTAACCAACTTGGAGGTATATTTGTTGTAAATGTAGTAAGAGCCTCCACCTTTGGCCCCAGTCTGTGCTGTTGTTGGTCTAAATGTGTGGAAGACACTGTAGCATTGCACATCCAGAGTCCTTTCTAATGCTTTAACCCAATTCTCAGACACAACACAGATGTCTACATTTTCCAGAGTGATGATGGCTTGAAAGCACAGAGTTTTTGTTTAGGTTCTGAGTATTGAGCAGTAACACCTTAAGGTTGCTTATAGAGTTTTTTCAATATGCTGGTAGTTCTGTCTTATTGGCATTGCCTAAAAAGGCTCTAAGGGGTGGATAATGTTTTAGCCAACATCCAAAAGCCTAGGGGGGGGGGCAGGTGTAACCCATCCTTGGCAAAGCAACCTGAAGATATGGTTAGATAAGAAAATACTTCAAAATCAGGTTACTAATATACAGGAAGAAAACAGATCTGCAATTTTAGAAACTGAAGAGGATGAAATGGAGACTGGAGAAGAACATGAATAATACATGGAAAAATCAATCGATGGGATACGTAGGAGAAGGAAAAGAAAACTAAGATCTGAAAGTAAAGCACTTAAAAAGGAAAAGCATGATATAGGAATTTTAGGAGTAAATGTGAATAGCATCAGAAATGATAGACAAGGTTTGGTGGTGGTGGTAGGATGTGTACAAGATTATGTTTTGCTTGCTATATACCAGATATAACAAAGAACAAAAAAGGAAAGAAAACAGACAGTGTGGGAGCCAGATTGTTTGGTTGGTAGGAAATGAGAGATATCCTGGAATAGGAATTCTTATAAAAATGAATAAATACAAATTTTAGATGTAACAATAGTAGTACCATGAATGATAGTGAAATGTGATATGAGAATGAGACACAATTCATAAGATTAATAGAGCTTTATGAGTAGGAAAGAATATAAAATGAACATATAAAATGGGAATTTTAAAGACTAAAATTGATTATGTAGTTTACTCTAAAGAAGCGAAAAAATAACAGAGGGAGTAGAGATAGCAAAGTTTTCAGATCATAGAGCAGTGTGAGTTATAATAGGGGAAGACAGTTAAATTATAAAGGAGGGAAAAGGGATAAAATAACTGTAGAATTTAAAAAGGAGGAAGAAGTGATGAGAGAAATTAATATTATGGAAAGAATAGAGAATAGACACGTAAAATGGGAATTTTTAAGACTGAAATTGATTATATACTTTACTGCAAAGAAGTGAAAGAAATAACAGAGGGAGTAGAGATGGCAACGTTTTCAGATCATACCGCAGTGTGAGTTACAATAGGGGAAGACAGCTGCATTATAAAAAGGGAAAAGGGATAAAAAATAACAAAGAATTTAAAAAGGAGGAAGAAATGATGAGAGAAATTAATATTATTTAAAGATCCTATGACAATGACACCATTTTATAAAAATTGGATGGAGTGGTGGATAATATATAATAAGTACAAAAAAATATAGTTAGAAGTAGAAGGAAGAATTAAAAAGAAATAATATGAAATATAAAGTAATTTAATGGAATTATGGGATATAAATAGAACAATGACATGAGAAAATAAAGGAAATAGAAAAAGAAACATGAAAAGAATGGAGAAAAAGTAAAAATGATGTTACATAAGCATATTTGTTTCTGAAAGGAAAGATAACATTTTCCTGCATTTATGAGAAGAAGTTAAAATTAGAGAAGAAATGATGGATACAACCTTAGATGGCAAGGGAGACACAAAATATAAACAAGATATTATGGAGGTGGTAGATAATTTTATAGAGAAAATGTATGAAAAAGAGGAATTGGATGGGTAGCAAGAAGAACAGAAAGGGAAAAGATAAAATCTGAAAAGGTAAAGAATTGTTTCAAAAATTATATAACAATAGAAGAAATAGAAAGGGTGATACAAGAAGATAAGAATGAATCAGCACAAAGATTGGATAGTTTAAGTTATGAGTATTATAAAAAAATGAATAAAGAAAAAATATATTTTTAAATATCAAATGACTGAATAAAGGAAGACCTAATGGAAAAAGACATATAGGAGTGATAAAATTTATGAGAAAAAAGATGAAAGAAAAGATGAAAGAAAACATATAAAAAATAGTGGCCTGTAACAATAAGTGACACAGTGTTGGATAAAGAAGTAAGAGAATGGATCTATAGTATAAAAGAAGAGAGGTGAATGAAATGTTAGTTATAGTGAAAGAAGTAGTAGAATCCAGCCACTGGGGATGCACAAGCCAGTGCATTTCTTTGTGCCGGTCCCAAGCCCGGATAAATGGGGAGGGTTGCATCAGGAAGGGCATCCAGCGTAAAATTGGGCCACATCACACATGCAGAAAACTGTGCAGAAACTCATACCGGATTGGTCGAGGCCCGGGTTAACAATGACTGCCACCAGTACTGTTGGCCAACAGGGTGCTGGCGGGAATTGGGCTACTGTTGGCTGAAGGAGGAGAAGAGGGTGAAGGCGTGCCCAAAGGCAGGTAAGGGCTAGGACTGTGATAGTGAGGTTCGGAACTTTGAATCTTGGCAGTATGACTGGTATAGGGAGGGAGCTAGCTGATATGATGAACCGAAGGACGGCTGATGTATTGTGTGTGCAAGAGACCAGATGGAAGGGGAGCAAGGCTAGGTTTATCGGAGGCGGTTTCAAATTATTTTATCATGGTGTGGATGGGAGGAGAAATGGCATAGGCATTATCCTGAAGGAAGAGTATGCTAAGAGTGTTTTGGAGGTGAGAAGAGTGTCGGATAGAGTGATGTTTATGAAGCTGGAAATTGATGGTGTAATGATGAATGTTGTTAGTGCATATGCTCCACAAGCTGGGTGTGCGATGGATGAGAAAGAAAAATTTTGGAGTGAGTTGGATGAAGTGGTGATGACTGTACCCAAGGGTGAGAGACTGGTGAGTGGAGCAGATTTCAATGGGCATGTTGGTGAAGGGAACAGAGGGGATGAGGAAGTGATGGGTAGGTATGGTGTTAAGCAAAGGAATGCAGAAGGTCAGATGGTAGTGGATTTTGTGAAAAGGATGGACATGGCTGTGATGAATACGTATTTTAACAAGAGGGAGGAGCATAGGGTGGCATACAAGAGTGGAGGAAGATGCACACAGGTGGATTATATCTTATGTAGAAGAGCAAATCTGAAGGAGATTGGAGACTGTAAAGGGGTGGCAGGGGAAAGTGTAGTTAGGCAGCATAGGATGGTGGTTTGTAGGATGACATTGGTGATCAAGAAGAGGAGGATGAGTGTGAGGGCAGCACCAAGGATCAAATGATGGAAACTGAAAAAGGGTAATTGTGAGGTGATGTTCGGGGAAGAGTTAAGACAGGCACTGGGTGGCAGTGAAGAGTTACCGAATAGCTGGGTAACTACAGCAGAGCTAGTAAGAAAGATGGCTAGAAGAGTGCTTGGTGTGACATCTGGAAAGAGGAAGGAGGACAAGAAGACCTGGTGGTGAAATGAAGAAGTACAGGAGAGTATACAGAGAAAGAGATTGGCAAAGAAGAAGTGGGATTGTCAATGAGATGAAGAAAGTAGACAAGAGTATAAGGAGATGAGGTGCATGGCAAAGAGTGAGGTGGCGAAGGCTAAGGATAAGGCGTATGAAGAGTTGTATAAAAGGTTGGACACTAAGGAGGGAGAAAAGGACCTGAACCAATTGGCTAGACAGAGGGACCGAGCTAGTAAAGATGTGCAGCAGGTAAGGGTGATAAAGGATAATGAGGGAAATGTACTCACAAGCGAGGAGAGTGTGTTGAGCAGATGGAAAGAGTACTTTGAGGGGTTGATGAATGAAGAGAATGAGAGGGAGAGAAGGTTGGATGATGTGCGGATAGTGAATCATGAAGTGCACTGGATTAGCAAGGAGGAAGTAAGGATAGCTATGAAGAGGATGAAAAACGGAAAGGCTGTTGGTCCAGATGACATACCTGTGGAAGCATGGAGGTGTTTAGGTGATATGGCAGTGGAGTTTTTAACTAGATTGTTTAATGAAATCTTGGAAAGTGAGAGGATGCCTGAGGAATGGAGAAAAAGTGTTTTGGTACCAATTTTTAAGAATAAGGGTGATGTGTAGAGCTGTAGTAACTACAGAGGGATTAAACTGATCAGTCACAGCATGAAGTTATGGGAAAGAGTAGTGGAAGCTAGGTTAAGAAGGGAGGTGATGATTAGTGATCAGCAGTATGGTTTTATGCCAGGAAAGAGCACTACAGATGTGATGTTTGCTCTGAGAGTGTTGATGGAGAAGTACAGAGAAGGTCAGAAGGAGTTGCATTGTGTCTTTGTGGATTTAGAGAAAGCATATGACAGGGTGTCTAGAGAGGAGTTGTGGTATTGTATGAGGAAGTCGGGAGTGTCAGAGAAGTATGAAAGAGTGGTACAAGATATGTACGAGGGTAGTGTGACAGTGGTGAGGTCTGCGGTGGGAGTGACGGATGCGTTTAAGGTGGAGGTGGGATTACATCAAGGATCAGCTCTGAGCCCTTTCTTATTTGCAATGATGATGGACAAGTTGACAGACGAGATCAGACAGGCATCCCCGTGGACTATAATGTTTGCAGATGACATTGTGATCTGTAGTGAGAGTAGGGAACAGGTGGAGGAGACCCTGGAGAGGTGGAGATATGCTCTAGAGAGAAGAGGAATGAAGGTCAGCAGGACTAAGACAGAATATATGTGTGTGAATGAGAGGAAGGATAGAGGAATGGTGAGGATGCAGGGAGTAGAGGTGGCGAAGGTGAATGAGTTTAAGTACTTGGGATCAACAGTTCAGAGTAATGGTGAGTGTGGGACAGAGGTGAAGAAGAGAGTACAGGCAGGATGGAGTGGGTGGAGAAGAGTGTCAGGAGTAATTTGTGATAGACGAGTACCAGTAAGAGTGAAAGGGAAGGTCTATAAGAGGGTAGTGAGACCAGCTATGTTATATGGGTTGGAGACAGTGGCATAGACAAAAAGGCAGGAGTCAGAGCTTGATGTGGCAGAGTTGAAGATGTTAAGATTTGCACTGGGTGTGACAAGGGTGGACAGGATTAGGAATAAGTATATTAGAGGGTCAGCCCAGGTTGGAAGGTTTGGAGACAAAGCCAGAGAGGCAAGATTACATTGGTTTGGACATGTGCTGAGGAGGGATGCTGAGTATATTGGGACAAAGATGCTAAGGATGAAGCTGCCAGGTAACAGGAAAAGAGGAAGGCCTAAGATGAGGTTTATGGATGTGGTGAGAGAGGACATGCAGGTGGTTGGTGTGACAGAGCAAGATGCAGAGGACAGGAGGAAATGGAAACAGTTGATCTGCTGTGGCGACCCCTAATGGGAACAGCCGAAAGAAAGAAGAAGAAGTGAAAGAAGTAGTAGAAATGATACTGAAAGAAAATAAAGAAGCAAGACTGACAGTATGTGACACAGCTAAAGCTTCTGATAAAATGTGTCAGATTTTACAGGCATGTGGCATGGGAGAAAAATATCAATATGATAAAGAAATATTATAAAAATTAATTTGTACAATTTATGATAAATGGATGGGAAAAATACGTATTAAGAGAGAAGTAAAACAGGGATACCCAATGATTATGTGCTTACTTGTATTAGTAATGAGTGCAGTAATACAGGCATGCATGTATTGAATGAAGGGGGCAAGATATGATATGGAAGGAAATGTTATATTAATATGTATGACATATACAGATGGTTTTGTTTGAATAAAAAAAACAAGTGACGGATAAGTGAAATTATAATAAGAATCAATAAGCTGTTTTAAAAAAAGATGGTCTGCAGTTAAACAAAATGAATTGCAAGAGATTTAGTGATATAAAAATGAATGGAATATACCTCAGTAGAAAGGAAATGAACATTATTGGGAGTAACATTTGTTAAATATTAAAGTGTAATAAGTCAAAGGAGAAAGATACTGGAACAAATAAAAAGTGTTACCTTGGTGGAAAAGGTTTTATTTATAATTTCAAAAAAATACATATATGTTGACCACTTATGTATTAAGAACAACAATCTATTTAGAGGGTGATATATGTTAAATGGAAAAAGGGCTAGAGATTTTTAGCTTCATTTGGGGCTCAATGTCGAACCTGGTGAGAAGAGGGATAATGTATGATAAAAAAGAAGGAGGTAGTTTGAATTTAAAAATTCCAGTTTTACATTTACCAAGTATGTATTTATTCTGGGTAAAAAAGGAATGTAGAAAGAAATGATAGGTAAGATGTTATATGAGAATATTAGACTATATGGGAAGAAAAACATGAAAAAAGGCAGTAAGGAAGAGAAAGAATCTGAGACTCAAATTACATAATGAAGTTAAAAATAAGTGAGGGTGATGGCAAAAGAAAAGACTTGTATAATACAATTTTAGATTATTATATATTTATTTTATGCACCCATGGAAGGAATTAATAGACAATAAAAAAAAGGCAATGCAAAACAGAATTTTTTTATGAGGCAGTTTTTTTTTTTTGTGGAGATTTTTTCCCAAGTTACTGGTAAAAGAGAATATAAAATATAAGGTGGTAGGGAAAAGAAAATGTGCTAACTGCAGTGAAAAAGAAACAAAACATTGTTTTTTGGATTACAAAAAGAATAAAGAATTTTGGGAAAAGTTTAAAAATTAATATAGATGGGAAGTATTTTAATGTATAAATATAAATATGATATTATAAGGGAAGTGTGATAAAGAAAAGAAATGTTATACTGATGAATGGGATAAAGTACTATTTGTTACAATATGGATTATGTGGGAATAAACGATATGAGAATTTGTTATATATCAAGAAGATGGAAGAGAATGATGCATTAGCTGCAATCAGATGATGGTTTCAGAATAAAATGTGGTTGATAGAGGATAAATATAAAAGAAAAAAGAATGAAAGAAATGCAATTGTTTAGTTAAGTTCTTTAAACAGATTTAAGTATGAATGTAAAACATAGAGTATAAATAACTGATTTAAAGGTTTCTGAATATAGTATAGAATGTCTTAATAAAGCACCACAACTCTTTGATAAATGCTGTGGGATATTTTATATCCACATGAGCTACAACCAACTCAGGCAGATGGGACTTTGGTTTAACGTCTCATCTAAAGTCTGGATTTGTTAACTACTTTTACTAATGTCATGATTACTGTATCAGTATAACCACCACCAGGTTTTCTTACTATCACTCATGTAAGCAGTACACTTACAATACAGCTTATCCAACAATGCAGATGGTGTTACTGTAAACTGTAAATCAGAACACTGGTTTCAAGTGTGTGGTACCTTAGACATGCAGTCCCACTAATAACAAATACATCCACTGAGCAATCCAGATGTTCAGTCATATCTTATGATACAGACAGAACAATTCAGGCTTTACTTTAAAGGAACTTTGTGAGGTTCATCACTGCTAACATATACCATGTTAGGTCATGTGCGGCATGTAACAATCACTAAGATTGGGAGTCACTTTTTTTAAAATTTTTAGTGTAAAAAGTGTTGTTGTTTAAGAAAAGCTTCTAAAGTTAATGACAGTTATGTTTACTACATAAAGTAGCTTGAATGAGTCAGTAGTGGTGAACATAACAGAAATATTACTTAGTTACTCCATAGCCTCATAGCCTTGTGTTCACCAGTAGTATTGTACAGATATTTTTTTCTTGTTTTGCAACAGGTTACATATTGTTCCATTTTTCTGATTAACTTCTACAGCAGTCAGGCCCTCTTGAGTCCATACTCCCTCAATATCACCAGAAAGTTACTCATGATTATCCCCTCCAATTGTGGTCAGCAGACCCAAATGCAGATGACGAGTTCCTCACAGAACACAGGTAGCCTAAGAGCCATCACCACTTCTCTCAGAGGTGTTGGCCTGATTACTCTAATGGATGCTCTACTCTTCCCATGTTGATGCATGTTTTTAGACCACAGTCTGCTACTAAAAGTGTTCTAGAAGCATCCCTGCCCACCCCAAAATGGGAACACCACCCAAGCCTTCCCACATGCCCAGCACAGATGTTATATTGAGTCTCAGTCTCCAGTAAGACTGCAAAGAGTGGTCTGTCCTCACCTGAGAATCACCCCATCTTTCCACCCATGTAGAAGGGTGAACAGGTATAGCCTTGCTAGCTCTATACCCCCAGTCTCAACAGTAGATTCTGTAGGCACCTGAACATCTAATTTAATGTGGTACACCTGAGTTGAAATCAGGACTTTATCCTTCTATGCCAACAGATCTGGCACTTCTATGAATTTAGTGTGTCCCCAAAAGGTGCAGGTCCCAGGTGATTGCCTGAATTGTCCCTTCATGAATCACAGTATTAGATTAAATATTCTGTAGAGAATCATGAAAGTCCTTTTAAAGTGATTTTCTAATACTGTAATGCACTTTTTTTTCCTTGTTCCCAGACACTTTAAAGTCAGTGTGGTAAGTATTGTATGTGTATTCCCATCAGATTAAGATCTTACTGCTTCAGTTTTACTGCAGTGAGTTACAGAGTCTTTTGACAGAAGTCAAGAAATTCTTCCTGGCTTTATACCCATTCTGAGACATCACTGTAGTTAACCAAAAGCTGCATTTCCCTCCTAAACTTGTGTAGCTGCAGGTATCTTCTCCTGTTGTGTCAGTAGTTATCTGTATTGTGGTTGTGAGTACCATACGTTCTGTCATTAGTGAAGGTGCCACATTATGGCTTTTACTTTGTGCTTGAATGTGCTGTTTGACAGGAAATTTGTAAGTTTTTTTTATCTTATTTGTTTAATACCTGCAGTACTCTGATTTGTGTGGATAGCTATTTGCCTGTTGCAGATCTGTATGGGTAGGAAAGTAGGCAGAAGTTATGTAATAAATTAGAAAGCAAGTGATAAAATGTTAGATGAAGAAGGGGTGACTAATTAAAAAAGGATAATGGTTAATTATGAAGCACTAAGACAGAATAGGGTTATGTGGTATAACTAAATCATTCCTAGGGTAATCCAATTACAATGTGTGTGGAACAGGGTCCAGTAAGGGAACTAAAGAAAAAAAAAAACAGTACATTGGATAATTATTTCAGAATGCATAGTTTGATGCTCATGAAGTGTTTATATATGTAGTTATTGTCTGTATGCAGTGGATGTAATCCATCCCCTTTTCTTCAAACCATAGCTGTCAAAGTTACCTGTAGAATAGTATTCAAGCACAATGATGCATGATTTTTAAAATTTTCATTAAAAACATAAACTGCATACAACTTTATTTAAATGGTATAAAAAGGACGTTTAATTGTGAAGGAAGATGTGGGAGTGTATATTTTACCATATCCATGGTCTCCTGTTGTGTGCTGTGTGAAAGAACATGCTGCTTGTCTCTTATGCTGTTTTATGCATATCAAAATAAATGTTTGTAATTATTTTGTGCAAATTAAATATAACAAAGTACATTCCCTTTAATGGCTGGAAATAGTGGCATTTCCTCACATTAAGACTGGTTACAACATCCTCTACCCCACAGACAGATGTCCTGTCACAGTCAGCCTACTAATCTGGTTGTCCAGTCAACTGCTCTCAATTTTCCTTCATGTAATACTCACTGAAAAATGTAAAAATAATAATAGTGATCATTTATACTGTATACAAGTTGCTGTAGTGTGGAACTCAATTCCAGATCAGACATCAGAAATCTCTCATGTCATCTACAATTTAAAACCTCTTTGAAGATGTATCTTGCAGGGGAAAAGATCCTGCACTAGTAACAACCCTACAATCAAGTCTTTTTTTATTCTATAGCTTATCCCATCTCTAACTTACAATCCCAATCAAATCATATGCATTAGTTTAATAGACTGCACTTCTAAATCTCAGTCAATAATTACTTGCATCATACAGTCAAATCAAATATCAGTCGATCAGCAACATACCGCTCAACCATACCAAATTCCTCAGTATTTACCAGTTTTGAGGCCAAAATAATGTGGTGCCATGAATTCCTGAGTGGCCCACTTTAATTCCTGAATTTCCCATTTTTTTCTCTTTGCCGACTTTTTGCTGATGTCATCATGTGCAGGAGAATGTACGATGATGTCAGCTTCATAAGCAGACTGTTAGCCTGTTGGAATTGGGCTGAGGGCTCCAGGGGTGTGTACTGTACACAGTCTGTTTGTGTTTATATTTTCCATACATACAGTAATGTCAACGTATTGTAGCAGCATCAAAGAGAGGATGACTGACTGAGAGGCGAGCAGCTCTGCAGCTGACAGCCTGACACTGTACTTTTTGGTTTTAAATTAATTAGAGCAACAGTAGCAACTGAATTGAACTGAGCAAGGCAAGCCATTCTAGTGCAGAGCAGTTGGACACGTTGGACCGGTCATCATGAGAAAATATATCACCAGTTCTTCCCCTGGCTCCTCCAGGTAAAAGAAGGAAAAATAGAAAATAACAATGCAAACATGCTTCTAAGTTCTAATTCTAGCTAGGACAGGTGTGTGTCTGTGTTTGCTGTACTGTGTGGTTACTTTTTTTTTTCTCATTAACCTCCGCATTTTATTCATTGTCATCCTGAACTGAAAAACTAAGTCCATGCTTTGCAATGCAAATGCATTAAACATCCACAACGTAGCACTGCTCTGCTTCTAGGTGTGTGTGTGTGTGTGTGTGTGTGTGTGTGTGTGTGTGTGTGTGTGTGTGTGTGTGTGTGTGTGTGTGTGTGTGTGTGTGTGTGCTGTGTGTCAGTGAAGCTACTTATTTTATTTCTCATTATTTAGCCTCTGCAAAAGTCTGCATTTTATTCGTTGTCACCTTGAATTGAAAAACTAAGTCTGTGCTTTGCAAATGCATTAACCATCCATGTAGCACTGCTCTCCTTCTTCTAGGTAGGCATGTGTGTGTGTGTGTGTGTGTGTGTGTGTGTGTGTGTGTGTGTGTGTGTGTGTGTGTGTGTGTGTGTGTGTGTGTGTGTGTGTGTGTGTGTGTGTGTGTAGTTAACTATATACACTTTTGCAATAGGGAGAACCCAGGAAGGGAGGGAGGTGAGACTGACTGTTTTTACAAAAAGGCCTCCGTCCAAATCCACATTTTCATTGCCTTGTCATCCTGAAAGTCTGGGACTCCGTGGTTTGCTTAACCACATAGCACTGGCACTGTTCTTTTCTTCAGTCTTCTTCTTGGACTAACAAAAATGCAAAGTCAAAGTCCCAGATGAGTCCATGATTATGATTTATGAATGCCGGCCCTTGTCAAGCTGAAAGGATTGATGCGGTGGGGGAAATGTTTCATTTTGGTGCTTGACTGTACATATTTGGAGACATACTGCTGAAGGGATTAGTGGAGGTCTCAGGGGAAATGTTTCATTTTGGTGCATGTTCATTGAAACTACTGAAGGGAATGGATCACTGGGGGTGAACAGGGGGTAATGTTTCATTTTGGTGCTTGACTGTACATATTTGGAGACATGCTGCTGAAGGGATTAGTGGGGGTCTGGGGGAAATGTTTAATTTTGGTGCTTGTGCATTAAAACTACTGAAAGGAATGGATTGCTGGGGGGGACAGGGGGAAATGTTTCAGTTTGGTGCTTGACTATACATATTTGGAGACATACTGCTGAATGGATTAGTGGGGGGCTGGGGGAAAGGTTTCATTTTGGTGCTTGTGCATACTTGAAACTACTGAAGGGAATGGATCACTGGGGGAAATGTTTCATTTTGGTGCTTGTGCACTGAAACTACTGAAGGGAATGGATTGTTGGGGAAATGGTTCACTTTGGTGCTTTTGCATACTTGAAACCACTGAGGGAATTGATCACTTAGGGCAATGTTTCATTGTGGTGCTTGTGCATACTTGAAACTATTGAAGGGAATTAAGCTTTTGTTTTTTTGCTATGGGTCCATTGTAGTTTTCTGGCAAATCACTGTCAGTGGCAGATCTTTGAGGACTGAAGTCAGAAAATAATGGCAGGTGGCAGATATTACATTTGATTTTCAGATTTCATCCTTCAGAAAATTCATGCTATGCAAAATCTGTTATTCTGCCAACAGTCTAAGTTCGGAAGAGCAGTATTTAAAAAGTGTCAATATTTCTGTGCCTTTGTTTGGTCCCCCATTATTTGTGGCTTTGTCTGTCCAGATTTCTTGCTCTAAGAGATTGAGAGGTATGGCCACAATATCTGCAGTCATATAACTAAATAATTAATTCTATGGAGCTCTATCTGTGCCTTCTGCTGATTTTAATTTCAGTTTACCCATTAGTTACTTTTGATGCAATGCATAATTTTTTCATGTACCTTAGAAACTATCATGGGGTGGCAATTACTAGCATAGCACAATAAATAAGAAACTGTAATGTAATGTTGCTTTCAAGATGACTTTTGAAACTGTATTATTGCACAGATGTGATGTTTCTTAATGAGGCAGGCAGTTTTGCACAAGGTTAAAGTTTGATACAATTTCAAATAGTAATATAAATAAAACACTATTATTATTCTGTTTTTTTTTGTGTTTCATATTTTGTCTGTTCTTCAGTTTGTGTTTAAAAGTTGGTATCCCACAGTTCCATTGTCGTAGGCGGGGTTACATAATTATGTATGCAAATTTTATGTTAATCAGTGTGCAGATTTTTGGCCAGTTGTGCCTATTTTTCATGAGCCTTTGTCCAGATTTTTTGTGATTCCAGGTTGAGAGGTATGATCAGCAATGTTTAACTATAGTAATCTCCTATTTGTGGATCTCTACTGAATGTAACTGTTTGGATAAATATGTACATGTCATATCTGTAAACGTGAAACAATGATAAATGTTCTACTGATATTCAAATTTAAAGTATTGTATCTATACTGAGTGATATACATGTCTGTGTGCTTAGTATGCTGTGGATACTATGTACTGTATGTAAGATGGTATAATCCCGAGTGTTATACTACATTCCCACTGACATCTTAGCTGTGGATACTATGTACTGTATGTAAGATGGTATAATCCCGAGTGTTATACTACATTCCCACTGACATCTTAGCTGTGGATACTATGTACTGTATGTAAGATGGTATAATCCCGAGTGTTATACTACATTCCCACTGGCATCTTATTGAAATGAATGTCATGTGCAGCATCTCTCCATATGGCTCTGTAGTAAAACGGCTTTACCCAGTCTAACTTCCCCATTAGCCACAGTGTAATATATGACTATATTAACTCATTCACTACAGTGGAGCTCAGGAAGTTTGCACCGTAGCTTCCAATGGGTGGAGCCTAAGCCTTTTGACAGAATCAAATTACGTCCTCACATTTCAAACAAATATTCATATCTCTGGAACCATAGGATTATCAAAGAAGTATAAATGGCAAACTCTTCAGCAAAAACACATTTTTATAGAGGTAGTATTCTTTAAATTCTAGGTCTTAAACAAAATTTTATAAGTCACAGTAAACACAGTACCTATTACATTAGTAATATTTTGCAAACAACTTACAATATCTCGGCAACCATTCAGTTTACACACATACTGTCAGTGGCATTTTATTCATATAGCTGAGAGCTTTCATATGAGGCTAAAGAGTTCTGTCTGTGTTTCTTGGTTATTCAGATAATTAGAAAAATGAAAAAAATTATATCTATATAAATTAATATCATAAAACCAACAGTTAATATCTATTTACTTGAACTAGACAGAGGTCAAATATGAATGCAGTTGAGTTTGCCATTGTGTAAGCTTTAAGATGAAATCTTTTAAAACCTTGTACATAGCATGGGTTTGGAATTATTGATGCAAATATGAACAAGCAATATTTGACGCCTAGAGGCGTCACTAGGAGTTAACTGCAGATGTACCTGGAGGCGTCACTTGGATGTAATAAGTTAATGAATACATATTGGACATATTCATTGCATACATTTACATAGAACTATGATATGAATGAATGAGCATTTTCTGAAGTAAAATGAGTCTATAAATGTACGCATTTTCCTGTCTTATAATGTATAATCTCCTATATTTTTCCCAAAGCAAATTGTTTTTTGGAGAGGTTAGGAGGGATACTCCAAGCAGTGACAGTTTAGTTGTATGCCTGGAAATTGCTTGTTATTGAAGTGATTATGATGAAGATATAGACATCTTCTCATCAAACTTGGGCAGGTAAGAGGTATGCCAGGAAGTACTGAGTGGTGAGAGGGGCTCAATGGCAGAAACCTGTGGATTTCTATACAACACTCTGAGTCCCTGTTGCAGGTAACAGAAGCATCATTACTGCAGAGGTATGTGATCCCATATTAACAGTGACAGTAAAACTGTAAGTTATGACATCACTTTGTGTATAGCATGTCTATGGGTCCATATGGATAACGGCAGGTACTACGAGCTAACACCAGGCATATATAGGAGAAGAAGGAATAGGGTTGAGACAGGCTGTGGTGCATTAGTAAAGCAGCACTCGTGCTTATTGTTTTGAAGCAAACATATGACATGTAAAGCTTAGAGAAGAGGACTAAAGCTTTGAATTTCCTGCATCCATGGCACACATTCTGCTTCCTGTAACCTTCATTTGGATATGATCTGACTCTGAATAAATCATTTAAACAGACACTGCTTATGGCTGGTGGCTGGCCCCTGAAAACAGAAACTTTGACCTGTTGACTTAACTGGTCAACACATACAAACACAGTAAGTGAAATATAACCCATATTTGAGTACTACCTATGCATTTAAGATCATTGTTTAAGTGGTATGCTAACCATAAAAGACTGAAATACTGGCTAGATTTCTCTGATAGCATCATATGATTTTTTTCTTCAATTTTTATTGTACGTGCCAACCTAAATATAATTTTATTATGTATGTCTACTATGTTCAGTTTTAACTTTATGTTGTGAAAGCCAGGGGGTACGTTTGAAAAGAATTAGTGCTTTTTATTAATTTTGTTGGTAGAACTTCACCCCTTAGAGTAATTGTTTACCATTCATTTCCACAATTACTCACCATGTAAAGTTGATGGTCAGTAGTATGCATAAGACTCCTTCAGTGCCAGTCCAGCCTCACATTTAACTAAATGGAAAGTGTTACATCTGATTGAATTATTTTCTTAATTTATTTTCCTATAATCACAGTATTTCCACTACACATTGTCATATATCTTTAGAAGAGATGAGTTCTACATGCATTTTGATATCATATCCCAGCCATTTAGGGAGTGATCCATACACCTGGAATTTCAATGAAGAAGTACCACAACAGCATTTTTGCTTTTTGCTGCACCATTAGTGCTACTTTTTCATTACAACTGGTAGTATCAGAAATGTGATATGTCTCACATATGTATGAAAGAGAAAAATAAAATGGAAAAGGTCCTGATCACAACTACAGTGTTTTTTTTCCCTGCTTATATATCTGCACCTTGTACAGCTTGACTTCTATGACATTGTTAGGTTTCTGCATGGTGTGATAAGTACTGCAAGACTATGGTGTGTGAGAGCCATTTACTCCTTCAAAGCACTCTTCTGCAGGCAACTTCTCCTTTATGCTGCAGCAGTACAGCTGTGATAACTCATCAAATTGCAGATGAGATGGCAGTGTGTCCTGCATCTGTGCTTCAGCTGTCTGTTATTTATATATTGCTGATCAATAAGGTCTTTGGTCATGGTAAGGGAGCATCCATTGCAGAGAGATAGCTGCAAGAGGGCTACACACACCAAGTATGCGATGGCATGGACTGCAAGTTACAGGTCCATCCTCACAAGTGTGGTAAACACTATAAATAAATGCATACTGCCTCCTGACTCCCTTGATAACTTAGATATTTTATGTGTATACTGACATAAATCCTTTTTCCTTTGGATGAGATGTTAAACCTTGACCCCCATCTGCTTGAGCTGTTGCTATCTCTAGAGGATGTAAAAGATCCCACAACATCTGTCAAAAAGAGTAGCAGAAGTTTCCTGATGCCCTGGCCAATTTTCTCCTAGCAACATAAATACTCCTGTGGGTATCCTCTTAAAAGAGGCTAATAGCCTAGCGGAATTAAATGGGTTAATAAAGGATAAAAATTCTAAAATGTGCCATTGTACTCTGTAATCACTGTGATTATTGTTGAAAGGGATTCGTTCTCTCTTTTTCCAGGATGATTGTCCTCCTTTGTTAACCTGTGCTGAATATTTGAATTGTCCAACAACTACTTCCCTGTGATGGTCACAAGAGAGAGAATGACTGCACCAGCCTCCTTGGTTCAGGAATGGTTTTGTTTTTGCAGTGCTGTGCTGTCCATGGTACTGATTAGCAGAACAAACGACTGCACTGTTTTAGGCCTGCACTCTGAGCAGACTTTTACTACACCACAGTTTCATTAGTGAGATGTCTGCAGAGAATTTGGATGTCATGCAAATCCTCAACAGCATCCTTCCAAACGAAAATGTCTTTTTTTAAATACAACACAGAATTATTACATGGTGGTCAGTCATCTTTGTAGTGATGAAATTATATAATCCTTAGGACAGAAACCTTTTTTCCCTGATATTTCACCTTACACTGACGAGACTCCTGTCTTACAGATTCAACAATGTTTTTTTTATTGTGTGGTTGAGTATTGCAAAAACATAGCAAGGGAGGACAATTGCTATCTTCATATTCCCAAACTGTGAAAGATCATCAGAGCATTTTCACTACTGGGTGCACTTCATTCAGGGTGATAAGAACTGGGACTGGCAATGTGCATCATCCTCTCACATTTGCTCTCATCATTTTTCCAATGACAATTTTGAAAACATGATATGGGTGTGACTTAAATTAGATTGGCATTTGCCACTGATGAATAATGCTGTTCCAAATATGAGAACACACTGATCACAACAAAGAGCAACTACTGAGCCTACATCACAATCACTGCCTTCTACACAAAATGGTGAAGGTGTTAGTTACTGCAGTCAAAAGCGACAGAGGACATCATCCACACTGATTTACCCACAGTGACTAATGGCTTATTTCTGCTACTCAGTACTGACAATGAATTGCAATCTATACCTGTATGTTGACAGCACTCAGTCAAATGTCCAGGTGTTGCACAGGAAATCAGCCCTACATTCACAAAGACACATTTCAGCCACAGAAAGGTACATGGAAATATAGACACATACATACAGGCACAAACACAAATTAAAATATACCTGTGCAGAGAATTATGTACATGTGGAGAAAAGATACACATATCCATCTGCTTGTGTGGTGTGTGTTTACATTTGAATTTGTAGACAAACTAATGCATTTATATACATATAGATATGTATCTTGTGTTTCTACGCATCCACACATATGTAATATGTATCCAGTAACATAAGAGTGTGTGTGTATGTGTGTGTGTGTGTGTGTGTGTGTGTGTGTGTGTGTGTGTGTGTGTGTGTGTGTGTGTGTGTGTGTGTGTGTTTTCTCATTCAGCAAATGCTGGAGTGCATATAAAAGCAGCAGTCTTTTTATATTGACTCTAAAAAAATTGAATAAAAACATTTTTTTTTTCTTTTCAGGAGGGCAAGCTCACCTGAACCCCCTCCCCACTCTCCTAATAATTATAAATACCAACTCAGAGATTACACAACAGCAGGGTAAGGGCAAATGTATGTAGAAAGCAGCTGGCAGGCTGAAAAAGTAGTAAGAGCATTTACTCTTACACACTCTTAACTATATATATATATATATATATATATATATATATGTGTGTGTGTGTGTGTGTGTGTGTGTGTGTGTGTGTGTGCACATGTATATATGAATATTATATACACACACACACACACACATATATATATATATATATATATATATATATATATATATACACATATATATAATATGCATAATTGTATGTGTATACCTACATCTTACATGCACACATATATTTTAATGTGCATATATGTGTAAGTGTGCATATATTATATTCACAAATGTACACATGCACATACATGCACACACATACTCACATATATAGCTACTTAGAGTGTGTAAAAGTGAATGCTCTTACAGACTACTTTTTCAGGCTGCCAGCTGCTTTCTGTGTGAACGTGCCCTTACCCCACTGTTGTGCAATCTTAGAGTTATCATCCACAGTGATTTATCCACACACACACACACACACACATATATATATATATATATATATATATATATATATATGCATATATATTATTTATACTATATATATATATATATATATATATATATATATATATATATATATATATATATATATATATAATATACATATACATAGACACAGAAGATTCACCTAACCCTTTCCAAGATCTATATGTATAAATGACTCTAGTGATACTTAACTAAAGCAAAAAAAAAGATATTTGGAGGAGACTCTTGTGTTGGGATAAAGCATTTAGGAGCTGCCTATGTCCATTAGTAGTATGGGAGAGTCTTGAGGTAAATTTCCTATCTCCCATCCATTGATCCAAGTTACACTTGAATGTGGACAGGGATGAGTTTTGTTTTATGTAAATAGGGATTATGTTCCGGAGCAGAGGTATCCTCTGTGAAATATACCTGTCCTTCCAAACCATTCTGTAAATGTCACAGAGATTAGGTGTTTCTAATACAATATGACTTGCGTATGTGAAGTAAGACCAGAAGAAATGGGTCAGAGAATGCCTTATATGCTAGACACAAGTCATCTCTAAGCAGTCTGTAACAGGCCAAATATAGTGATAGGGTTTTGAGGCAGTCAATGTAGGACATATTGTTTATGCATAACATACTTTTTGTAGGGTATCTCTTTGGGCATATCAGAAGAACTTATCCAGTTATGCAGCCCGAGATGGCACTGGACTGAAATGCTTTATCTCATGTTCTTCCAACGCTTAAGATTACTGTACTGCTAATGTTTCATTATAGAATGTATTCTACACAGCATAATGAAGCAGGAACAAGTGTCAATGTATTTAACTTTTACCTTCCTATTTCTTCTCTGCACTTCATCACAGATTTCAGGCAGGAGTGTTGAATGGATTATCATATGAGGTAGTAGCATTTGACATGGACTTAGTCATCTGCATACATCTGCACCGTATATCCCAGGTCCCAAGTGATAATGCTTGCTTGGTAATAATGCTAGAATGAGATAGCAACTGCTCACTATAATTATGAAATGCACATTTGCAATTAGGCACTGCATTACACAGTAGTGGCTGTGATGATGGTGTCAGCTTGCATGGTACTGGGAATAGTACTTCCTTGTTAAAAAAAATGTGCAATATTGTCCTTTCTTTCTTTCTTTAGAAGTATAATGACCATTTTTCCTATCAGCATGTCGTAATTCCTTTCATGCCTCAAGAAATGCTGAGCATAGCTGACAAAGTCAACTTTGATGATGATGATGATGACAGTCCCTACATGTGGAGCACTTGTACAACTACTGAGGCTTGTCACCTTTCCATGCCTCTAAAGTTCTGATTCTACAGAGAGTATTGCATACCTCAGCTTCCTATCTGCAACTAAGATAGGACCTCAGGTGCATAGAAGTTACCTGAGTCACCTGTATGGAATAAAAGCTATTTGTTAGTAATACACAACCACTGAGATAAAGTCATGTAAGCATTACTTTGTGCTTTCTTAAAGCAAACTCTTGCTATTGTCCATTTACCAATTTGTACTGTCATCTAGGTTATTCATGGGGATGTTCCCATAGGTGCCACAGAATTGTCATTTGGAACTGTCATCAGAATACATTTGTCTTTAGATGTGATGTTATGCACTACAATTTTACACAGTGTTTTCTTCCTCTGTGGTTGTTGCTGCAAAAGTAATTTCCACACAGCAATGCATTTATTGTCTATTTGAAATGTAAAGTAGATTGGAGAATACTTGCTGTATCTGTTGTAGGGAACTGCAGCTAATTCACCACAGCCTTATCATATTGTAGGGTTGGATACATCTGTGGCAAAGCATGCACTGCATTTCACAGTTGGTGTAATATTATTGCTTTGTTACAACAGGTACTCAGACATGAAATAAACAATCTTTTGTAGTGAAAGACCCATAGACTGTATGAAAAATTCATACAAAATCCTCAGAGACTGAAAATTTTGGTATCAGTTCAGCTCTTTTGTTCCACCAAACAACTGGACCTTCATCAGATCTATAATGGGTAAAATCACACAACTAAATTATTTAAATATTTAAAATCCACTAAACATCAGAAGATATAGTCAGCTGACCATCCAATCCAAAAAGCATGCACAAAAATATACAAAATATGATTACATAATCAATGATATAGACTTGATAAAAATAATACACAGTAGCAGTTACCAAAAGCTCCTTTATTTCAAAAATCTTGTTTAAACCTCGTGTTTTATCAGCTGCCAGATATATTTCCCAGAGTACTTTGTTAGTTTCAAAAATTGTTAAAATCAGCACCCCAACTATACATGTTCACTTTTCAATCACCTTGAATGCAAATTTCTTAAACTCTATGCAAACAGAGGTATGGTTATTGAGGGCATTACTGGTGTCTTTCTTTAAACATCCTTTCTTCAAATATTTTGCTTTTTTCAAAAGGTATATAGATGATATGTTTTTCATTTGGACAGGTAATGTTGAGGTAATTAAAAATTCCACAAACTCACACCAAAAATCAAGGCTGCATAGATGGTCTTTGCAAGATTTCTCTAGGATACAAAGTGATTCACAAGACTTCTACAGAACACAAATTGATTTACAAAACTTCCTCAAAATACAAAGTTCATTAATGACCTGAGCTGTAGTAGTGGATTTCCACATTTTGTTATTGTTATTAGTTATTCAGGGGGATGTTAACTTTTTTATTTGGCTATATCTATTGAGAAAGCTGAACAAATGTTTAGTCATAGGGTGAATAGAAAAAAACACCTTAGTAAGCACCCAGCACATGAAATTAAATACAGTCATGGGTCATTTACAGCCTAGAGATTCATTAGTGAAAAAAGTGAATTCATTAAAGAAATTGATGTTTAGTTAATTTATTTGTTGAGGGGGAATCTGCCATACACTGTTCATAATCTGGCAAATGAAATTGAAAGTGAGGAGTATTTTTCCCTTCTATTTTGAAAACTGGGTTCTCAAGTAATAATGAGTTGCAAAAAGATAAGGGCATTCTTAGTAACTTTTTGTTATGTTAATAGTTTTTACATTGAAAGAATTTTTCAGCCAATTGGAAAATGATTTTAGGTAACCCAGATACAAGTAAAATTATTGGTATTAGGTCAAACGTTGTTGGTTAAACGAAATATTAATTTGAAATCAGTCTTTGAATGGTCAACTATTTATACAATGAATCCTATGTCAATAAAAAAGAAGGTACCTTTCCATGTAAATTTTGTAAACAATGTAGGTTCATTGATAATGGCAAAAGGATGGTATAACCATAACTCTGTAGGAGTGGTTTATGTGCCAAAGTGTTGAAGCTGTGAGAGGTTCTATGTGGGTAAACCTAGACAGAGGATCTTACTACAAATAAACACACACACACACTGGCCATTAAAAGCAAAGACAGTAGTAATGCCCTCTATAAGCATGCATAGATTTGCAAACATTTTAGGAAATTTATATTTGTATTCAAGATAGTTGAAAAAGTGAATATGGATAGACAGACAGTGATTTTAACAATTTGGTAGAAACCAAGGAAGTCTATAAAGGCCCTAGTAGCTATTAGACTGGTATATAACTATGAATGTATGACCCTATGTATGACCACAATGACTGGCAGCCAGTAAAACACCAGATTTAAACAAAAGCATTAATACCAAATGGATTTTAAAATAAAGGGGCCTTTGGTAGTATAATTTTGTATTATTATTTGTTTATCATCTATGGAAGCTGTGGTGGTGCAGCAGTAGAGCTGTTGCCTCACAGCAAGAGGTTCTCCCATTCGATTCTCGACTGGACCTCCTTCTGTGTGGAGTCTGCATGTCCACCCCATGGTCGAGTGGCATTCGAAAGACATGCATGAATGGGCATGCCTTCATTGAAGGTTGGGCGTTGAGCTGGCACCTCGGCACCGTAAAAATCTACTGCCAATCATTAGTGGACCGGAGTTCCGCTGTGGCGAAAGCCGAAAGAAGAATCATCTATCTTTATCAAGTGTATAATAATTGTTATCCAATAGTGTTTTGGATTTACTTGTATATGCTTGTAGGGACTTTTTTTATTGGATGATCAGCTAACCTTAACATGTGACTTTTAGTTGTTTTTTTTAACAGATTTCTGGTCTTACCAATTGTAGTTTTGAAGAAGTTCCATTTATCTGGCTGAATGAAAGTGCTCAACTGATATTAAAACTGTCGGTCACCTTCAAGGTCTGTGTTTCAGTTTTTAGGTAGTCAGACATCTAAACTTTCTAAGAAGGAGGTCATTGTACAGCGCAGGGCAGACTGATGCCTAGGTGCCATGATCCTGGTATGTCATGCAACTTTATTCCCATCATAAGACATAACACTCCTGACAGCTTAGCACTGAGAAGGTTCAATGTCCTTATCTTCACCTGTCAGTACTTCAAACTTATGAAGAAGCAGAACAAAGGAATGATCATTTTATGATTACATAGCTGGTGATGACTCCATTGCAGAGGCACAAAATATACTGCTCCCACACATCAGATGAGTGGACAAGTTACCTTGTGTTTTCGTTCATCATTCAGTTCACTCTTGTCTCCTTTTTCATTGATCAAGTCAATCATACAAGTAGTGCATGGGTGCAATTTTCCATTCAGTGTACCATTTACACTACAACTGAGACCACAATGCAGCATTTCCTAACTTAAACATATAACTACTTGGTAGTACATATTCTTGTGGACAGAATGAAGGTAGTATTTTTTCATTGTCTGAATTTGTGTGTTACATTATAAATAGCAGTGTTTCAGATGTGTGACAAAGTCAGCAAATGCCTTGCATGAAAAACCAATGTATGTGGTATACAGTACCTGTCTTGAACAACTGCTGCAAACTAGCAAGAATTGTGGCTGTGGTGATCCCACATTTCTTCAATGATGATCTTTTATGGCGATGTGGTGTTTTACAACAGGTGTTCTCAATTTGCAGAAAGAGCAGACTTCAACAGTCTTAGTGAAGTCAAATACACAGAGGCCTGTACTTTCTTGGCAATGTTACAATGGCTGTATCAGTTCTTCTGTTAAGACATCCTGTGCCTAAATGACTATGAACCTCTGAATATATGAACACATTTGATGAAGTACTTTTGAAAAAATTCAAAAAAAAATCCTTTTCCCTACAGTTTTAGAACTATGGACTGACAGTCAACAGAGCATGAAAACTGCAGTCTCTACCTAGCAGATTACAGTTAGCACTGGATGGTCCCTGTGACAGCCCAGGTCATGGTACAAAGTTTGTCTCCTTCAGACTTGTCAAGGTTACAAGTGTGCAAATAATTTCAGTAAACGTTGTACAAGTAAGTTTTTCTGGCACATAGTAAACCTTTATGGTTTCCTAGTGAAAAGTAAAATGTATACAAATGCTGATTATAGTGGGTTGAAATGCTCTGGCTTGAAGTGGCAGTATATGCATTCATCTGATGGGTATTTTGACTGATTGTGGTTAGACAGCATGATGACAGTGGAGCACAGATCTCTCAGCCCAGGTATCCCAACACAACTGCACCTGCTATCGGTAAGCAGTGTATGTGTACTTTCTTTAATATCACTTAGAAAAACAACAGAAATATATAAAAAACAAACAATTAACAATTCAAAAAACACGGCAAAACAACTATTTACAAAGGTGTTGACTACATAAATAATATATTAGAAGAATACTATGAATTAGCTAATAATTCAAATGTATAACCATTATTTATTTAAAAGTTCTTTTAAGCTCTTTCATATGTTGTATGAGGAAGTGACCCTCAGAGTCTTTGACTTAATGGTCATGAGCTACAGATGACAAACGTCATTCAAGATATTACAGAACTCATTAAAAGAGGGAGCAGAATCATTCTTCAAAATTTGTATTGCTTTTTCCTGCAACAGTTAGTATGTTCCATAAAAGGGGATATTTCATTTTTCCAACACACTTAGAATTTGGAGTAATGAACAAAACCAAAGATTTAGTTAAAGAAAATTTATCAGAGAAAAGAGACTGTAAAAATACATTAATTTTGCCCCAATATGTTTTGAGTATGTCACAATCAAAGAACACATGATGCCAATCAGCTTTAATGTCTAACTTACATCTCCAACATACAGTTCTAGTATTGAACATTAGTTCAATTCTATGTGGTATAAAAAAGATCTATGCAAAAATCTCCATAAACATAATATCCACTTAGCTTAACTTGCAGTTTGCTTACATGAAAACAAAATTATGTTTTTATCTTCATTATTAGGAGGTTCATTATTTATAAATTTAAAATAATTCCAATAGCTTTCCTTAATAAATTCCAGCTCTTTTTTAATTACTATATATAATTTAGACAAAAGACCATTTCCAGTAATTTTCTGTTGTACCAAAAAGTAAAATAAAACAATTAACTTGGAATAGATATTCTTAAGCTAGGTCACATTAAATTAATTCTACTTTCAGCAAATTGTCTATAATTTTGTAAATGCAACCGATGTCTTTCCCCAGATCATATTTATTAATCATGTGTATGTGTACTTTCTGTTGGTTACAAACAAAGAAAAACAGAAATGTGCATGACACCATTATTCAGGTACATTTTTGCTTAACAATGTTAATCACATGTTCATATTACAATGCAATCTGATCAGCCACACAGTAAGATTATCATAATAACAAGATGAAGTTATAAATTATACAGACATAACAGTGCCATTTCAGAACAGGTGTGTCCTCTATCCATGCTGCAAGTTACAGTAAGTCACACCCTGTCTTGTAGGTAAGTCAGCATGGTCAATATGCCAGCATTCACAGGGCACCACTGTTTAGTTTGCATAAGCTGTACACTTAGTAATTTGTGGGAAAGTCCATTCCGTTAAACAAAGATTCAGTCAGTAATACTTACTCATGAATGGTATATGGTGCATGCCCTCCACAATATTGGTAATAGGATGTCTGCAGAACTCTGTGGTCAAGCACAACTGGTCTAAATCCAAAATGCTGTGTAATGCACCTGACATCCTCATCCCCCTTTTGCAGCTCATTTAATGAATTACATGCAACAAAGGCACATCTCACTGCACCTTCCACAGTTGTACCTGCATGGCAATTGTAATAGTGGGTTGATGTCTCTTTATGGCACCAGGTTTTGAGACATACAGCAGTACTTCAACCAGACAGTGTCACACAGTGTAAACTGAGTTCAATATTTTATTAAAATTTAACTACACTGTATTATTACTGGACAGCATTGAAAGCAGTCTTTTTACATTTACACATCACAAAAGTAAACCATACCATACCCTGACTCACAGCTAACATTAGACAAGGTAAACAACCATGACCATGCACCCTCAAAATATAATGCTTGCATGCCAACACAAGTTCTTCTACATATGTACTGCTAGAGTTGAGGGCATTACAGCACAAGTGCTGTTATGACATATTACCTGTGCAGCAGTCTCCTTGGCAGACTTTGCACAGCCTTTACACTGACAAGGAAAGCAATCCTTTGAATTTGCAGAATGAAATAATGCCAACCGGTAATGCTAACTATGCAGTGATGTCATGCAGCAGTAAGTTAAGGGGGGATATGGAGGTTGTGAGCGTGGCCCTGAAGATGTGTCACAACTGTTTGTGTATCTCAGCAGGGACAAGAATGGTGTTTGAGTGACAGTGTGTGTGTTTGTGTGTGTGTGTGTGTGTGTGTGTGTGTGTGTGTGTGTGTGTGTGTGTGTGTGTGTGTGTGTGTGTGTGTGTGTGTGTGAGTGTATGTCTGTATGACAGACAGTAATAAACGGTGCATACATGAGAGGTCACAGTACTGTGGTTACACAGGGAATCTACAGTATGGATGCCTTATTGTGTCACTCTGTGTAGGACTGGATTTTGTGTGAAGGGCTAATGTTCAGCAGATGTGTGTGCATGTGCACCTGTGAGTGCAGTATGTGGGACTCTGTGTCCTTGTAGGAATGTATCAATATTTGGGCGTGTGTGAGAATTTGTGTGTGTGGGGATGGCTATGCCAATGTATTGCATGGGTCACAAATATGAACTATAGCCACACAAGCATTAAGAGTTACTGCTAGAGAAATATAATGCTGAAGCAGAGAAAGTAGACAGTACAGAGATATTCATTACTGCAGTTAAACCTGTCTATGAATCCCATTCATCATGGAGGAAATTAACTGCAAACCACACACACACACACACACACACACACACACACACACACACACACACATTTGCTTGCATAAGCATGTTCTGACTGTGTATGCCTCTTTCTGTACTGATTTGTACAAACATGCATACACAGAGGAAGTCATCCATCTTTAAGCCTACTTTAATAGGATGTTTATGTATTGCCAAAAAAGACACTTACAGATTTATAAAGATAATATTAGTAATATGTATGCCCAGAAGTACACGTATACCTGTAGTCATGGAACCATCACATTTTATTGCTGTAACTGCACACAGCACAAGGTTATAATGCTGCAAGGTGGCACAAAAATGGTATACTGTAAAAACATGTACTGCTTTCTACCAATGCACAGAGCAGAATACCGAGTTGTCACTAAGTGGAATTGAACCACCAAACTATTAGTATCAAGCCAAATGCGCTAACCAGCTCTGCCGCACTGATGTCACACATGGTATCTTGTGTCTGAATATTCAATGCATTGTGGAAAGCAGGCATGGTACATATGCAGTCTTGATTATGCAGGGATTGCAAAAGTGGTGTAAAATGTATGTGTACTTGTGTGCATATAAAGTCAGCACTACATTCACACAGACACATGTGAGCCATAGAAAGGTACATGGAAATACAGACGCAAACAGGCACAAACACATGTTAATATCTTATGTTCATTTGTGTAAAATGTAATTGGATATGTATGTGCATACTCTTTGTACTCTACTGAGTACAATTTCCTATTACTTACTTAGAGAAATCATGTTTTTAGGACATACTATGTTCATAATTGTCTAAATTAAGGCATCCAATAAGAGTTACATAGATCAGTAAAATATACATTTATTTATTTATTTATTTTACATTTATTAACCGGGTACAGTCCGGCTGGGCAAGTAGTCCATTTTCAGTGGAGACCCGGGGAGATAAGCTCCACAATAATAGTACAAAAAGATTACAAAAAAGTTTAAAAGATTTGCAAACAATATACAAAACGTTTGACAGTTGCCAACAATCACAATTTACAAAAAGGTGAATGTAAAACAGAAAACATTACATTTCTTAAGCCTTATTACAGACAGTAATATGAAACTAATTAGATATATAACTAAAAACCATTGTGGTATTTTCATTTGGTAGAAGTAAGACAAGAAGATAGCAGAATAGAAAACATTTGATCGAAGGCAAGAGAAACTAGCCAGGAGTATTACAGGAACATAGCCATTGCTGAGTAATGTATTCCTTTAGGAGTTTTTTGAAGCTATGATAATCTGTGTTTTTTAAGATATTCTGGGGTAATAGGTTCCACTGTTTGGCTACTTTGAATGAGAAGAGAGAGTCACCAAAGTAATTATGGGTCTTTGTAACCTTAAGTATAAGTTTATCAGATGATCTACAGGTCCTGGGATTGGTATTTAGTTGTACTAGGATGGACAGTGCAGAGCAGTTTTCAGGTTTGTGGATAATACAGTGGACAGTGGTAAGCTGACTGAGCAATAAGAGATTGGGAAATTCAAGCCAGTGTAATTTTTGAAGAGCAAGGCAATGATGGCTCTTGTTGAGTATATTAGCAGCAAATTTTGCTATTTTGTTATAGCAAGAATCAAGTTGATGTAAATCAGACTTGTGCAAGTTAGAGAAAAGCTGAGAACTGTATAAAGGAGTAGATAGGAGGTTGGATCTGGCTGTGGCTAGTCTGGCATTTTGAGTAAGGTAAGGTTTGGCCCTATATAGAGCACCATGTTTGATGTGAACTTTCTTTATTATGAGTGATATGTGTTTATTGAATTATATATATATATATATATATATATATATATAATTATATATAACATTATATATTATAATATATATATAATATATATATAATAATGTTATTTATATATATATATATATATATATATATATATATATATATATATATATATATAATTATTAATATATATATATATATATATATATATATATATATATATATATATTATATTAAATAGCTTTGGAGGGAAAGTGATGCAGATATTGGTTATGTGCCTGAGGGTAACATGTCAAATTTTTAAGTGGCAGGTGGATTGGGGTGCAGCAATAACAGCACATAAATACAAAATTAAATTCTCCTGCTATACTCCTGCTGTGCAGGTGTGTCTGTGTACTTGTGTGCCTGTGTGGGTATTTTTGTGAATGTGTGTATATGTCTGTCTTTGTCTGTGTATGTCTCTCTATGTGGCTGTGTGTCCCAGTTTATGTATATGCATCTGTGTATGGTTATGCAGGTGTCTGTGTTTGTATGTGCCTGTGCATGTTTGTGTGTGTGTGTGTGTGTGTGTGTGTGTGTGTGTGTGTGTGTGTGTGTGTGTGTGTGTGTGTGTGTGTCTGTGTGCATTCTCTTATGGAATGGAAATGCTTATTATTCAGGGCATATAATGCTACTGGAGAAGCTTTACATACCTCTAGTATGAGAATAAGTAAACAATGTTCTTGGGAAAAGTGGTATAACTATATCTACTTCTCTTGCAGACTCTTAAGTCATTCTTGTCATATACTCTTAGACTGCATTGAAATATGCCCTGGGAATCTAATACAGCCATCCTTCCAAATGTGAAGCTCAGGAACTTAGGATCAGCTTGTTATTCTAACTGTTCTGCAGAAGCAGAACTCATGCTGGCAGATGACTACCTCACCTCTGTTGCTAAAACCATCATTAAATATCAGTGACTTAGCTGTGGCTGTCCACTGTAAATGGCCAACATACATCTCAACTGTTCAGAATTTTTCAAACACTTTTTGCATTTTATTTAAATCTTTGTGGTGTGTTACACTGATACATGCATTCATAAAATGTAAAACATATTGAAAATTAAAAATACATTTTAAAAAGCATATACACTCCCCGGGATTCATGAAGCTCGGCGCAAGGCCGGCGTAAGGCCTGCGCCGGCGGTGCATGGAATATCCAGCGCAGTAGCGCCATATACATATTAATGAGAGTGCACCGGAATCACAGACACGTGCGTAGTGTACGTGAGCGAGCCCAGGTAGGATGCGTCTGGAGGCGTGTCTAAGCCGGCATGAGGTGAGCAACCTAATGTGCTGACAGCCACGGTCCGCCCACAATAGTAATGGCAGCAGCCAGGTCCCGTGCAGAATGAAACGCACGTACAGTATGCAACATAGTCCCCGTTCCAAATTAACGGAGAAGCAAATAGAAGCCACGAAGGCATAAGTGTACCCGTCCAAGGAGCAAAGGATACGCATAAGACCGCCGTCCGCAATGCACTGTCAGTGTTTACACTCAGAGAAGGTGTACAGCCGCATGTCAGCGCCGCACCGACATAGGAGCAGCGACTAAGGTCACCACCTGTCCCACTTTGGTTGGGGCAGTCTCTCCATGGACAGTTGTGTCCCAAAAAAAGTATTAGAAATGGCTGATGTGCTACGATTGTAGGACACAATGATATCCCGTATGTAATGTAATGGTAGCATGAATTGGTTATTTCTGTAACAGAAATACCTAAATGACACAATAAACAGAATAAGCAAGGAAATTGCCACAATAATAAGCAAATTATTTAGGCAAACAAGTGAATTTCTATGCTATATAGTGACCGGTTGTATGTGTCGGCCTGTAAAGTCAGATGTGAGTCCCGGAAATATCCCAGATCGGAAAATGGAAAAGGTGGAAACCCCAGCAGCGACATGGGCATGGTCACCAGGGTTACCTGCTGTCCCAATGTGCCATGGACAGTCCCTGATTGGACAGTCGTGTCCCTGCAACAATCGTAAAATGGAAAATGACCCCGATCCCCTGCCATAAATTCCCGCAATATATATGTAAATAGTAGCATAAAACATATACATTACGATATGGAACACAGACATGGCATAAGAAAAGAAATAAGGAACCCAAACGCTTACAGAATAAGCTCATAGTATGGAAAACAAGTGAAGTTCTGTCAACTGCACTAGCCCTGGGTATGTGTAGTCCTGCAAATTCAAGTGTCCACATAACATGCCCCACTATGGGCATTGGAAAAGGTGCCAACCATAATGGTCACAAGCAGTAGTGACAGTACATAGCCGGGTAGCTGTGCTGACATAACAACAGTAAGGAAGCAAGATACCTCAAACACAGGCAAACATGTGCATAGCAACATATCCCAGACCCAGCAACGTCTCTGTTGCATACACTGGATGGTGTATGATGAAGTGCAATATCCAGAAGCAGAACCCATGCATTCGGATGTACTACACAATAGCCTCATTGTACATGTCAGTCACACCCATGTATACCCCTGCACCCAAACCTGCTAGCATCCGTGTGCAGCTATACAACCACACACAATGTGCATACCTGAACTGTGGTAAGAAGTTTGTGTTAGGCAATGCCACGCGGGCAAATACGTACCCCACATGTCACCAACCCACCGCAGGTACAGATATGTAAATGGCTGCATGTGAATGTGTCAGCAGAATGTGTACATCCGGCATGTAGTATGTACCCGTCCAAACCATCTAGGTTTGCATACGACACGGTGCACATAAGTGTACACATGTGGACAAGTCAGGTCGTTGGACCACCGCATCGATGATTATCTTTGCAGTGAAGTCGATCACATATAGCGGAACAGGTGCCTACCACACAGGACGTCCTAACAGGGTGCTACAGGCAAAGAAGGGAAACTGGGACATCACATGTGGAGATTAGCGTGGCTGGACGGACAAATACACACGGTCAAGGTAAAGGATGGAACAACATGCATATGGCTGGATGGATGTTGTTCGTAAAATATATAGAAACACATATGAAGTTCCAGTTTACACTCTAAATACTATATAATGTATTGAATTGTACCGTACAATATGGCAGTAGAACTAAGCCTGCATGTAATTGGTGAAGCTAAGCTGTACTGTGATGGAATTCTGAACCTGGCAGTAAGCAGGACAGCAGGCTCATGTCTGTTATCATTAATTATTTGCTGGGTTACAGAACAATAAATGTATGTACATGCATAACAGCACTCCTTCCCCAGAGGAGGATGGCCTTGTGAGCTCAATGGAAGATAGCAGTACAACTCCCTACCAGAGAGACAAAGCAACGTATTAAGAAATTAACTGTCCACTGTATCGTAACAGTCTAGGGTCCTTGAAACAGCTACAATCACAAAAGGAAATTTAAC
>NC_056751.1:442416272-442423772 GCF_019279795.1 Protopterus annectens
AGTTCCTGTTACAGTAAATAAAATTAACATCTTTGTCAAACAGTATGTGTCAGACCACAGGAATCTTAAAAAGTCTTCTACTTTCTCCCCAAAATGTTTTATTTTTGAACATTCAAATTTTATATCTGAGCAATATGTGTTACAAGCTTTCAAACACCACCAGCATTGTATGCTATTATTACTATTAAATGTGGCTATTCTGTTAAGAGTAAGGAGAGACCTATATACAAATTTCTAAGTGAAAATACTCCAATATTATGACCATAAAGTATATTTTAAATAATTCAATAATTGTTTTTTTTCATTTGGTAGTTAAATTTGTATTATGTCCTTGGACAGTGTGTTTCCAAAAATTATATAGTGTATAAATTATATTCTCTGTTTTGTGTTCATTATATGTAATTTCATATATAAGTTGAATTAAAATTGGCTTATTTTTGTATTGAGATTGCTATGAGCTATTTCTACTCAGCATATGTTTTAACATTATGCAAATAAATTAAATTTCAAGAATCTAAATTATATTTGTTTATAATATACTGTGTTTTTTAATTCCTAAATCAATAAAGCATTATTGCCAGCAGAAGTCTTCCATTCCAATTGCTGATTCTAGTATATAATACCAGAAAAGATCATCCTTTTGAGTAAAATTTGTAGCATCAACTTCCTTTATTTCATGAAAGACAGACGTGTAAAATATTCCAGTTTGATTTAGAGTAATGATCTATAAAATTTTGAATAATTTTCAAAACTACTGATTTTACAAACGTATTTAAATCTGGAAAATTATTACCACCTGATTCCCATGTTTTAATATGATGTTGAAAAGCTATTCTCATATTTTTAGGAAACCAAAGGAATTTTAACATTATTTTGTTAATTTCTTTTATTTGCTTGTTATCGGGAGGAAGAGCTAAAGCCTGTATTATATATAATATTTTAACCACTTTATTAATTGCAATCTATTTTCAAAGGAAATGACCATTTTATTCCATCTGATATTTAATTATCATTTTATTTCATTTGATATTTAAATATGTGATGGTTTCCAGGATTTGTTATAATTTGTCTTTATTTTCTTCTAATGTACTTGTTATATTTACACCAAAATATTTTAAAAGTGTAGTCTGATCACCAATAATATTATTTTTATGCAGTTGTGATATTCTATTTTTATTTAAAAGGAAGCATTGTTTCTTTGGGTTAGCAAATTTTAATCCTGAGTATGGTTAAAATTAATTGTGAGTTTTATTCTATTTATTGTTGTTTGTGAATTTGAAAGAGTTACAAGAATGTCATCAGCAAACAACTTTATTTTTGAATTGTAGATATTTAGGGCTTCTATAACTTATTCTACAGTTGTTTTGAACAGAGTCCACAAATAACTCTATAGTCAGTGTAAACTATACAGGAGATAAGGGACAACCCTGTATACTGACCCTAGTCAATGAGATAGATTCAAGAGTAAAATGACCTGATCTGATATAAGCCTTATTATTGTTATACAGAGTTTGTAACAGAGAGATAAATTGTGCACAAAAATTAAATATCTCTAGTGTTTTAATAAATAATTACAATTCAAGGAGTCAAAATCTTTTTCAATATTTAAAGTCACAAACACAGCTTCTTATTTTCTATTGTTAAAAATGTCAATAAAAGTTAACATTCTTCTGATATTATCATGTATTTGTCTCTAATGTATAAAATCAATTTGATCTAGATTATTTGCGGTAAGGGTTCTTTTACTCTGTCTTTAAGGATTGACATAAAAATTTTATAATTATTATTTAAGAGCAAAATATGTCTTTAGAAGGAGCATAATTGAGAAGTTTTGTTTTTTTAACACTGGTGTAATTAAAGAATACTTCTTTATTATGAATTTCTAAGAGAGTTTTGTTTAAAAAGTTTGTAATAGATGATGAAAATAGCTTATACATTTCATATATTATTCCATCAATACCAGGAGCTTTATTGGGTTTAAGTTGTTGGATTTTATTATTGAGTTATTTGTAAGTAATGTTTTGTTTCAAGTATAATCTTTTACAGAAGTGACAGGTGCATACTTGAATCTATATTTGATTCTATAAGTTCCAATTCCTGATTTAAAAAAGTATAATATCGTCTGAAAGTGTCTGAAAATATCTCCAATTACAGTATATGTTTAATTATTTTTATTATTTTATCTCAATGACTTTATTAGCTGCACATTAAATCTTAACTCTTCTAGTTAAGTAGTGCATATGTTTCTGTGGATCTATATTAAAATCTTGAAGAGGCGTTGCAGCGAACGCATCTTCATAGACACGTACTGAATGAACACACTAAACCGTGATCGTTCAGAACAGCGATTTCTTTCCTGGGAAAGAAATCACTTGCCCTCAAACCATGAACACACCACTTCAAACAAAACAAAGTAGGGGGCTTCGCCTCACACACCCCCAATATGGGGGCTGTGCCCCCCACACCCCTAACTAAAAATACCAACTCCGAGATCACACTGCAATGGAGAAAATGGCAAACTAAAACAGAAGGTCAAGCGATTTCTTTCCCAAGGAAAGAAATTGCTGTTCTGAATGATTGCCATTTAGTGTGTTTGTTCAGTACGTGTCGATGAAGAGGCGTTTGCTGAAACGTCTTTTTGTGATTTTGATATAGACCTGTTTCTGTGACATGACAAATTAGGTCACTTTTAATTTTTCTACTGCTAAAGTCATTTTATGTGAAAGAATTAAAAATTATAACTATTATACTTTTGCCACTACTTTTACAGTTTGCTTTAGCTTTATGTAATTTATTTTGTATTCTCACCTGTTCTGAGTCCCATTCTATTAACTTGCATTTGTACCAAGCTAGGGATTTGCCATATAAATATGCTTTAAATGAATCCCAAATCATAATTACATTTGTTTCCTCTGTGTAGCTTGTTTTTTTGTAAAAAAAAATCTACTTCAGAAATTAGCCAGGGCTTATATTCTTTTAATTTGGTTACGTAGATTAGTACTCTGGATACAGATAGAAGTTTATTGTATACTGTTTCAAGTTGTAAGCTAAGAGCATTATGGTTAGAAATTGGACAGGGTATAATATTAAACTCTGATATTCTGGTTGTTATATCTTGTGGGATTAATATTTTATCAGTTCTAGTTTCTATACCAATGTTAAATGAATAATGAGTAAATTTACTGACTTTCTTTTAAGGAGAATGTAGTCCATTAATATTTAGTGACAGTAGTGTTAAATCCATACAAGAATTAATATAAAATAAAAATGCATTATGTTTATTTTTTAACCTTAAAGAATAAGTATTGTGATATGACACGTACTAAAAATGTTTTGAGGAGTAATAAATATTTTTCAGGCAATTTAAGAATCTTATTTAAATTTTGATATACAAGATTAATTTAATTAACTATATACACAGAACTGTCAAAATTCTCAGCTAGTAATATAAGGATTATCTAGACTGTCCTTCTTGTTCAATCCTGCTGAAAGGATTTAAATTTTGTTAAAAAGTTTTAATACAGTCAGAGCTCTGCAGTATGTATTTGAAAAGCTGACTTTCATATGGCCGAGACCGTATGATCGGCCTTTGGAATTTTGAACATTGTGTAAAAAAAAAAAACACAAAACAAAAACTTACCTACACATTGCTAGCAGGGGGCAAGCCCCCCTGCAGCCCCCCATGGGGGCCTGCACCCCCCTATAGCCTGCAATTTAGAAATACCAATTCCAAGATTGCACTACAGTGCGGAAGATGGAAATCTTCTCATTCCGCACTATACGGAGATGTCCATTCTGAATGTTTGAAATTCCAAAAGTTGATCATATGGTTTCAGCCATATGAAAGTCAACTTTTTGAGTTTCAATCATCTGTAGGGGACCCATGTATAGATATATATATATATATATATATATATATATATATATATATATATATATATATATATATACACACACACACACACACACACACACACACACACACACACACACACACACACACACACACACCCATACCCATATGTATATGCAGCTATACACCAAAACATATGTATTCCCCATTGCTTTATGTTTATCACATTCTCTATCATCCAATTTTGTTTTTAATGTATTGCTCTTCTTTAAAAGTGTAAAACATGTTATATTAAATGTGAATACATTCTAACTACTCAGAATTAGTGTGCGCACCATATAATATCTTAAGGCAAAAAAAATATTTAAAGTTAAATTACAGTAAACTATATATTTTTATTGTTTCTCTTCCCTTCTCCTACTTTCTTCCATTTTCATATCCTGGATATATTCCCCTTTTCATTACCCTTGTTTTCAGGTATATCTAAGGAGTTTACAGTTTGCTCTGTATTAATATATACATGTCTAATTTGTGTGATTAACTGTTAGAAAAGTTGTTAACATCTTTATATATGATTTATTAATATATTTCAAACAATACAACCAACCCTTTACTTATATATTACTCACTGTAGAATATCCGTGTTAATGTATTTAAATAATTTATGAAATTTTGTTAAAGTAATTGTTATACTCATGAAATGTATGTACCAAACAATACTGACAACAATCTTCAGTCTCAAACTTTAGTATACCTTTAAGAAATAGAGTGTAATTTCTCTTTCAAAGTCTTGTGATTGACTTATTACCAGTTTAAGCTTAGATAAATGTTCAATATGTATTTCAAGAAATTAAAAAAAAAAAAACAATTCTGTAGATCTTCCTTTTATATCAAGAAAGTTAAATTCATTTTCACATGCCCCACTTCACTCTCTAAACAAACCATGATATCAAGGGAACCAAGCATCAATGTGTAAATAGTAGGGAAACTCTTCTCCACCACATTTCCTTCCCTACTGTCTCACTACCACACGAACTAGCAACCAAATCCCAAAACAAAGCAGAAACCATCCCTCAGTGTAGCAACACATCACACTTCAAACCAGTTCAAAAGTGAGTTGCTCTTCCTCTTCACCAGCTGCCGTGCCATATTCAAGCACTAAGCAGTCAAGAGACAACCAAATCTCTAGGTGCAAGCCAAAAGCAATACGAAGAAATGTGGAGGAATTCCCAAGTGCATAAAAAACGAGAAGCAGGAGATGAAAAAAAATCTAATTTTGTAAGTGTGCAGCCATGCGCTATAGCCCTCCCTTGTATATAAAAACCAACTGACCCCTGAACACACCTCATTTAAGCCACTTCAAATCCATTGCTCACAGCCATAATCACACTCAGTGACACACTAACAAAAGGGAAAGTAGCTCTTTCTTTTAAACATCTTTAATGAATTATCACTTGTGACATTGGCAAATTTACATTCATATAAAGTAATCAGGCTATAATTAACATAACAAACATTATACTTCATATATAGCAAAGCATCACATCATTATCTGGAGTTCAAATGCAGGTGTCCCAGCTCAATCCATGCCTTCATAAGTGATATGATCAAGCACCATTACCACTTAAGCCTAAATAAAAGTTCAAAAAGTGTTTCAGAGTTATATTAAGAGAGTAATATAAAATGGCTCTGCAGTTTACCCTAGTGTACCAAGAATCCCGAGCTTCACCTTGTATACATTATTCCCACCCCTTGCCAAGAAACCAGAATATTAATCCATTTTGGAAGGTATACATGAATAGTGGGGAAATACACATCTTCTCCACTTTCCTTTAATACATTCATGTTCCCTTTACCCTGTCAAAATACTAAGCCCCAAATAACAACAGAGATTATTGATCAGAACACAAATAGATCTCACTTTAGCCAAGTTAAAGGTAAAATGTACTCTGTCCCTAGGAAAATCCATGCCATGTTTACCCAGAAATTAGCCAGTCACTGATAAGCAATCTATCCTTTAGGCACAAGCTAAAAGTGGAAAGTTAGAAAGCAGACAAAATTCAAGTATGAGAGGAGAGATGACAGGAAGCAAAAGAAAAAAAAAAAGGAATAATTTTGCACATATATAATTGTGCTTCATAATATCCCCTCTCACATACAGAAATGTTTGATTCCAAAACATAGCTCTTTCATATCATTCCAAATATAACTTTCAAAAGCAGAATCAAACAAAATGTTATGTTAGTAAAAGAAAAAGCATTTTAAAAAGTAAAGTATTACACTAATGTCTGTATTTTTAATATATGAATTTCATTTTACCTTTTTTCTTTTTGAAGTAATATGTTTAAGCACTTGTGTTAATTCTAAACATTTCTATTACATATTATACTGTTTATATTACTTTAGCATGGTCGAAGCATTAGAGTTTAAATAACAAGTTAGCAAGAACAAGTAATTTACATTTGCATTAAAAAATGTTTCCTGGGATTCATTAACTTGTACACTAAGTGTAAAAGCTTAAGTCTCGCCTTCCTCCTTCTAATTTTAGTTTTCCTACTTATTTTCTTGCAGCCTCAGATATTGAGGGGGGATTCATAAAGGTTACCACAAAGTGTAAACTACATGTACACTATTATCTTTCTGAGTGACTGGAAAGTATAAACAATGTGGTAGGGATGTTCTTGAAAACAGATCGAGTACATCTAGTGTACACTTAGTGTAGGCATTAATGAATTTGGATCATTACTTTTTTTTAAGTAACTGTATAGTAGAACACAATACATGTCTCTGAAGTCCAGTAAGAGAAGTTTATATTTTCAGTTCACTTTAGCTACAAATTCTTCAGAGATTTGTTGTTGGAGTAAGTGGTTAGTTTATTTAAGTCAATCTGTGAAGCTTTCTCTGAGGATCTCTTTAAGATAAGAGAAGACCAATCAATTTGTTATGGCCTTTTTTTTTTTTTTTTTTGCAAAACAAATACTCCTGATATCAACTCTACACAGCACACAATGATGATGTCATCATTTGGAAATTGCACAATTTAAAGTGAACGTCACCTATAGTGCACATTCATAGGTTCATAGGTAGGTAATAGGCTATCGGCCCTAGGGCTATACAAGCCCAGCCAAACAGGTACTCTGGCTTTTGCCACCCAAGAAAATTATTTTCCTGTGCCCCTGTCGAGCAGAGCCACAGAAGTGATCCCCAGGGTGAATTTCCTATTTCCCATCCAATCATCAAGATTTTTCTTGAAGAGTGCTAATGAGGAGCTTTGTTTGATATAGATAGGTGGTTTACTCCAGAGTATGGGAAGTCTGTGGGACAGGAATCTCTCCCTCCGGCATGTTCTGTTGATTGTGGTGACGAGGTTTAGGCCTCATTTCTTATTTCCAGACTTATTGCAATGTTTTTGTTAGGGTGCTCTTCATCTCTTCATGTCATTCTTTAACATGTTTTCTACAATTCATTTTCTCTGAACAAAATTTCCTTATTGTGTTCCAGATCACTAATAAAAAGTAAAAACTTTATTTTTTTTACTGCATTAGAAGGGCTTTAGATGTTGTGTTTACCACTTAATATTGACATTTTGTTTTAAGAATGGAACTCTTATTTTTCTCAGTTGTTTTCTTTGCGTTCCATTTATTTTA